>NC_079164.1:94066890-94186890 GCF_947568905.1 Ostrea edulis | reverse complement strand
TTAATGAATGTATGTTGATATTACATTTACCACAATCTGTCAATAAAATTATGAAGTAAATAACGTCATTGTATATACATTGCATGTGACAATGCATTGGGATAACAGCTACAGTGAAACACAGTTATAGTGAACCTTTAGGGCCAGCAAAAACAGTTTATACAGTAAAACACGGTTATAGTGAACCGCTAGGGCCAGCAAAAACAGTTTATATAGTAAAGCACGGTTATAGCGAACCTCTAGGTTCAGCAAAAACAGTTTATACAGTAAAACACAGTTATATCGAACCTCCAGGGCCAGCAAAAACAGTTTATACAGTAAAACATGGTTATAGCAAACCTCCAGGGTCAGTGAAAAACAGTTCATTATATCCAATCTTTATTATACAGTAAAGCACAGTTACAGCGAACCTCCAGTGCAAGCAAAGAACAGTTCATTATAACCAAACTTCGTTATACAGTAAAACACGGTTACAGCGAACCTCCAGGGCCAGCAAAAACAGTTCATTATAAACAAACTTCATTATACAGTAAAACATGGGTATAGGGAACCTCCATGGTCAGCAAAAATCAATTCATTGTAATCAAACTTCGTTATACATTGAAAACAATGTTATAGTGAACCTCAAGGGCCAGCGAAAATCATTCATTATAATCAAACTTTAGTATATCTGATAGACTTTTCGTTTGTAGGGGAATATCACTTCACAATAAGCATGAATTCGTTATAAGCATGTTTAACCGTGCAGTGATTATCTATTATTTGGTTAAGTACTATAATGTATAAATTCTGGTTAATTGTTGATTTCCGCTTTTGCTTCCTTCCAAGTCGTGATGCAAATGCAGACATTAATGGAAAAAGATTCCAATAAAATATTTTATGGAAAGGTAGCGTTGTATTTTCCCTGTCTTCCTGTAATTGTTGCCCATAATCTTGATCAATGATTATGCACCATCGCCTAAACCACTTGTATAATTACAGTATAATATATTACAATTTGATTAAAGAAAAATGTTACCCAAATATAAAGGAAATATGGCAGTCATATTACAGTTTCTACATGTGTTCATTTTAAGGGTGGGAAAAGTGAAAATAATGAATATTGCTCAATACCATAAATCCTACAAAGAATGCAAAATTAAGAGAAGGACAAACACGGACCCCTGGATATACCAGAGGTTGGATCAGGTGCCTAGGAGGAGTTAGTATCCCCTTTCGACCGGTCACACCACCGTGAGCCCTATATCTTTATTAATCAAGTAAACAGAGTTATTTGTTGTCAAAATCAGAATGTAAAGAACGGCCTAACAAATTGTACGGCACAGTATTCTACATAATGACAGGTTGTATTCACATTAGAAAATTATAACGGCTGTAGGATTTGCAAAATGCTGACTTTAAATGAGACTGTTGAGAGCCCTGTAATATCATCTTATTTGTCAATAGCCTACGTCGATTTAAAGATCATGCGCAGAACATGATTCCGCTTACTGAATAAGTTGAGAGACATAGGTGGTAATGGAATATTGCTACACAAAATATGGGAAGTTCACGGTGGAGAGGCTGGAGTCATCCCGTTTGTCATAAAGTTGGTCTGTTAGTTTGCGTTACAATCTATGGTCAATGAAATATCCAAATATGAAGCAGAAACGGAATATTCTGTGATGTCTTTTAATACGAGTTCACTAGGATATATAAATGATATGAGTCAATAGATAAACGTCGTCTTACCTATATGAGTTGAAAGCCACAACAAGATATTTTTTCTTCTCATCTAGAAAGTTTTGAATAGATACTGCCTCATAAGAATACAAGAACAAGTCAGCTAATTAAGGAGCAAAATTCGTGCCCATTGGAATTGCAACCCACTGTCTGATCATCAAAGACCACGTAGATATTGTCAATGAGGAACTCCAGTATCTTTTGAATATCAACTTCAGAGTACTTGCGCACATGTAATCAGAGTGGTGTTCAGCCTTTAGTATTTTTGGATATGATATGCATATTGTAGGAGCCAACTTTATCATTGGTGTTTGACCCTTGTGTTCGTTCAGGTTGATCTTGTTTGGGGTAAGCCTAATTCCTCTTGTTTGCAGTAAATAGATGATCACTGTGTTCTCCCAATATTATATGCGGCACACAGAAAGCAATGACAGACGCCCATATAATCTTTAGGTGTTTTCGTAGTAACTATCTTTCTGTAGCTTATGAAAGCTGTATGTTGAAACCTTTTCAATATATTGAATCTATAATGAAAGGTCTATGTAATATTGTTGAAACATTTTCAGCTTATCTTATACACAGTCACAATAAAAACATAATAAAGTTAGCGAATGAAGTCTGTTAGTCGATATTACTTTGACCGCATGACTATAAAATTTACATTCTTTTAATGATCATTTATATGTACCTTTGTATGAAATAAAAAAAAATCTGTATGTTGAAAATTGTTTAAAGAAAGACGGATGAGCAATGTGATTCTTGTAGGAAACACATTGGATCTTATATCGTAGGAAATTTCCTTCCTTGAACAATATTCACCGCAAATAACCAGACTCGGGTCAGCTGTTCGTGATGAGCTTTACAGTATATTTTGGAGATTTTCAGAGAGTTCCAAATGCAATTGACAATACGATCTATACTCTTTTTACGTATTTTCTTCTCAGAGAGAGAGAGAGAGAGAGAGAGAGTAAAACGTGTAAAGTGAGGACAAATTTCAACCAATGAACAGACAAACAAAGGAATAGATGCCGTCAACATAAGCAACATTCTTCGTCATAAAAGGGTTCAGTCGTGTATTCCAACTTATTTCAAGTTCAAGTCTACACCCTGTATTTCCTACAACTATACTTCTACTACCGCATCCAAACTTTTTAGTTATAAACAAACTTTGCAGTGCATGCCTAGATACAGACCATCTTATACGTAATCCACCAACATGTTCTTGTTCTTCGTCTTCTTTCATCTATAGTCCAGCTGGACATGTCATTACTGGTGATGTTGATATAGTTGAAAATGAGGACCTCAAATCACCTATTCTAAAAGGTCCTAAATACAGAGAACCTTGGTCTTTCAATTGGCGACAGAACTTCATCTCTATTATGAATTCTGTCGAAGATTATGCCAGGCGATGGGCTAAATATGAAAAAGAAGAACTTGATACATTGTCAGAATGGGTAAAGAGCATAAGAGGAATATTAAAATCCCGCATTAGACATATTTTAAAAAACAAAAGTACGTACCATCTATCATTCTGTGTTTAGTAAACCAGAAGTGGTAAAAGAATTAGATAGGTTACATGAGGAATATGTCTTGGTTCCAGCTGACAAAGCTTGTAACAACATTGTCTTTAATTTGTAGGACTCATTATTACAACTGTATTTCAAACGAACTTGGTATTAATTCCGCTTTTGGTAATCGTACTTAAATACTCCATCTGCCCTTTCAAATGATGAAATTCTTCAAAACCATGCTTCAGTTTTAGACACATTTAATATCCCAGTCAATGGGTCGAATGAATATGAGTTACCGTACCTATACTGGATTTCTAAACTACATAAAAACCCTTACAAACAAAGATACATTGCTGGATCCAGTAAGTGCTCTACCAAGCCTCTATCTTTGCTCCTCACGAAAATATTAATAGCTGTGAAGGAGAAACTTCAAACTTACTGTGCGACTACATATGCCAGAAGTGGTATTAATTAAATGTGGATTCTAAAAAATTCTAAAGAACTTTTAGTAAACTTGAAATCGCAAAAACTTTTCCCAAAACAATAACATCAAAACCTATGATTTTTCAACACTTTACACGACCATTCCTCACGATAAATTAAAGACTATACTTTTGACATCATGGACAGTTGCTTCTTCAACAAAAATGAAAAACGGAAATATTCATATCTAGTGAGCAGTCATCCAAAAGATTTACATGTACTTTGTTAAACACCACTCTGATTCCACGCACAAGTATTCTGAAGTTGAAATGAAAAATATGCTAGAGTTTCTCATTGACAATATCTTCGTGGTCTTTGGTGATCAGGTCTTCCAACAGTCTGTTGGAATTTCCATGGACACGAATTGTGCTCCTTTGTTAGCTGACCTGTATCTACATTCATATGAAGCAGAATTTATTAAAAAAAAACTTCTACGTGAGAAGATAAAAATCTCTTGGTCTGGCCTTCAATTCGACATTTAGATATATCGACGTTTTTTCTATATGTATTTCTATATTTTCTTATGTAGCAATATTCCATTATCACCTGCATATGGTGTTTATATCTCTCAACTTATTCGATACGCTAGAGCTTGTTCTGCTTATGGTCAGTTTTTAAATTGAGATAAGCTAATGACAAACAAGTTGATGGTACAGGGGTCTCAACAATCTCGATTGAAGTCAGCATTTTGCAAATTCTATGATCGTTATAACGATTTAGTTCGTCAATACAACCTATCATTGAGTCAAATGCTGTCTGACGTGTTTCATACCGGTTGTTAGGCCGTTCTTGGCACACTGATTTTGACTACGGATAACTCCGTTTACCTGTTCAGGATATAGGGCTCACGGCGGGTGTGACCGGTCGACAGGGGATTCTTACTCCTCCTAGGCACCTGATCCCACCTTTGGTGTGTCCAGAGGTATACGTGTTTGCCAAACTATCTATTTTGTATTGCTTATAGGAGTTATGAGATTTATCACTGTTCGTTATCTTCACCTTTCATATAGAATATTAGATTAGTGAGGATAAGTGGTGTGAGGACATGCTCTCATTAAATATTCTCTCTGAAAACTATTTTTTCACATTTCGAAAGATAGTATCAGATAAACGTTTATAAGTGTCCCTATAGCTATACCTAACACAGTACATCTTAGCCTTTACAATAACATATCCGTGTATTCTCTCTTCTAGACATTGTGAGGGCGTCCTCACTAAACAGGTTTCATCGTCCAGAGAGAGAGAGAGAGAGAGAGAGAGAGGGGGGGTCCACATGGACAAATAACCTCAACAGGAAGAAGATTTATTCAATATGTACAACCCGAGTAAATGAAATAAGTAGTCCCTAATGTGCGCGAGTTCGGGAAATAACAGAAGCAGCTTTGTATACCTTTGATGTTAAATGAAAACCTTTCTGAGCCCCCGTAAAAATCAATAAAAATAATGAAAACAACAACACCGATCATCACAAACTTGTGCTCTAGATGAGTTTGACTGAGCACATTTCAGAACGAGCATATCGCGCGCTGTGATTCGGCTACTAAGTATCAAACGATGCCGCGACGAAGAGCAGCGCAGGTTGTATCATAACTTATTTCTTTGTATCTTGTCTTCACCTTGAACCATTTATTGAAAAAACATTTCAAAATATGAATTGTTTGAATTGTGAGGTTTGACTTTGCATTTTCCTGTATCAATCCGTTGCAAAATGAACTGAAACGATTTCTATTGGCTAAGCGTGTATTACCTAAATAAAATAAATCTACATTGCTAAAGCCATACAATTTAAGTACGGATCCGGGGGTGGGTATCAGGGGCGGATCCGGGGGTGGGTATGTCAAAATTCCTACCATCGAGATTGGTTTATAAATGAACATTTTTATACACAGTTTCAGAATGCTGAAAGCAATTGTCGGGGTGGGGTGGGGTGGGGTGGGGTTAAACCTTTCTTCCTAAGGACATTTTCTAGATCCGCGCATTTAATTGATTTGGCTTCAGAAAAGTAACCCTCTGGGTCTATCACAATAATTTCCTAGAGAGCTACAGATCTGCAGCTATGTGCATGAAAGAGGATTTTTTGGTTACAGTCTGCTGCATCAAAAATCTCAGTCATAGCTGACGACGAACAAACTGTGAAGAAAGAAAAGTCTTCAAGAAGTGGTAAAGCTGACGGGAATCCTGCAAGAAAGTCAAGCCGTCAAAAGGTGAGAGAAAGAGAGAGGGACTCTATACTTAGAACAAGACATCTTTACTAATAATTGTAAATTGTATGTTCACTGCACCCGGTACTTTATAGGTGGGATTAAAACCTTTAAAATTATTAAGCAACCTTTAAACTGCTATCTCTCCACCCAGGGACATCGAGCAGACACACTGTGCATATAATAATCAAAGTACTGAGAGTACTGATAGGCTGAAACATGAAATTGTACTGCATATAATAAAAGATGAACAAGGATTGAAATGTGAAATCATGGCCCCTGAATCAGGAGAGCTTTTGCTAAGGCGGAACTTTCTAGCTTACATATAGTGAGGATATATTAAATCCTCCTTCTTTAACCCTACACAGTTAGAAGTAAAAGATGTAATAAAGATCATGTACACTGTACCCCTTTACTGCAATTGTAAACTTTATTACCCCAGAATCATGGGTCTGGCTCGGGGGGGGGGGGGGGGGGGGGGGGGGGGGGTCGCAAATGAAAAAGTAGTGAAACTGCATTTGATACTAATACATCGTCCTTTTCCTCTCCTCTGTGCATTGTGAATATTGTGTACAAGGATAAGAAAAGCATCAGGGGTTACATGTATGTAACAATACATTTTATTTGGTAAAATCTATCTCTTTACTTCAGTGCATCACACGTTAAACATAAGAAATGATTGCTCCTTTGCCAACCTCTAGTGACCTTGAACTTTGACCTTCTCTTGATAACAAAGCGACATGTGAGGTATGCAATAAATCAAGCAAAAATATGACCTGTAGAGATTCTAAAAGCTTTTTCTACGAAGTCCCTCTGTGACCTTTTGACTTAAAAGTCGATTGGACTCTTCCTCTCTTGATAACAAACTACCTGTAAAGTATCAAATAAATCAAGCTAAAAATGTTACCCGTAGAGTGTCGACAAGCTGAGCATTACACACGCGTGCGTGCACGCACACAGACACACATGAATTGCGAAGGGACAAAAACAGAGGTTCCATGCTGCGATCTGGCATTGGCACTTTAAAGAACCCTCACTGCTACGGGCACAAGTGTCATGCATATGTCTAAAATGGTACTTTACCTATAGCTGATGACGTCACAATATGTGTGAAAAATTCTAAAGACGTAAAATAGCAAAACATTTCTTTCATCATGTATATAATCAGAAACACATAAGATATATGTACTTGTATAAGTTTCACATCATTTCCACGAGTATATTACACTTTTTGTGACCGATATCTAATTTTCCTTCATGGAAAAATTGCTACCGATGATTTTGAAAACTTGCATAAAAATCCAAAGTAAAATGCCTTCAGTTAACAGGGGCGGATCCCGGAATTGTGGTTACGGGGGGCGCCACTTTATGAGACAGTGGATCCAAGGCGAAGCCCTGGTGGGGGTCCAGGGGGGGGGGAAGCTCCTGGGTTTTACAGATTTTATGGGGCATGAAATATTTCTCCTATTTAGTCATTTGTACTATTTTCTATCATTTTAATAAGGTGAAATTAATAAAATGACCCAAATTTTAAGGGTTTTTTTTGGAAAAAATTAAGTTCTCCCAATAAAGTAACTCAAGAAATCAAAAGATTTTGTCATTTATTTCTCATGGAGTGGAAGAAATTATTGCTTCTTTTATCGTTTAGTACATTTTCTGAAACAAGATACAGCGATTTACTTTAAATTTGAAAATTTTAGGGGGGGGGGGGGGGTGCGCCGGCTGTGCCCCCCTCTAAATCCGCCACTGGTTAATATGCCAATTTGGACAAAGAATATTGTTATTAAAAACTCTTTTGACATGATTTCACAAACAGGCAATACATAATAGCAAAGACACTGCTAGAAGATATAACGGAGTCAATTAAAGTGATTTATATGGTATATTATACACTTTAGCGTGATAGAGGGGGAAATATAAGGTTTTATTATGCCCTGCCATGAAGTTTACATGTACATTTGCTCTGTTATGAATATGGCCGGGGCATATATATAGTGTTTGTCATGTCTGTTCTTCCATCACACTTTGTGTTTAGCTATATGTTTAGCTCAGTTTCTAAGAAACTATTCAAGATATTTTCATCAAACCTTACATGCTGATACATATACTGGTATCATCTATTAGACTGCATCAATATTTTTTGGCCTCACTTTTCTATATTTGGTGTTTAGCTTGAAGTTTTAAAGCAACAATTAATGACAGTATTTTTATGAAAATTGTTACACTGATACATATTAGTGATAGCTATTCAACTGTGGCATTATTTTATGACCTTGACCTTCCCTGTAACCTTGACCTCACCATTTCCTATTTTGGTGTTAAGCTCAGTTTCAAAGCAATTAATGAAATATTTTTCTTCCCCTTTCTGAATATGACCAGGGCATATATTTTAAGTTTTTCACACAAAATGAAAAAAATTCAAAAGTTTTTCCATTTTGAATGGGGCATCATATTAGGCAATGAGAAGGTACCGATAACCCCTTGAGTTTTAGCTCACTAGAGTCAAAGGCTCATTTGAGCTTTTCTGATCAGAACTTTCCATTGTTGTTGTAAACTTTTTACATTTTTATCATCTTCTTCAGAACCACCTGGAAAATTTCGACCAAACTTGGCACAAAGCATCCTTGGGTTAAGGGGATTCAAGTTTGTTCAAATGAGGGGAAATGCCCATCTCCAAGGCGAAATAATAGCGAAATAAATTTTTTATTTTTTCTCCAGAACCAGCTGGCTAATTTCAATCAAACTTGGTACAAATTATTCTTAGGTGAAGGGAATTCAGGTTTAATTGTTCAAATGAAGGGCTATGTCTTCTTCAAAAGGGAGATAATCACAAAAACGCAACAATTAATAGGGTGGAGTCATTTAAAAAGCTTCTTCTCAAGAACCACTAGGCCAGAAATGTTCAAATTTACATGGTAACTTCCTGACATTGTGCAGATCAAGTTTGTTGCCCCTAGGAGTAGTATGGGGCCACAATAGGGAATCAAAGTTTCACATGCGTATTTCTGACATAGTGCAGACTCATGTTTGTAAAAATCAAGCTCGGGTAGATTGGGACCACAATAGGGGATAGATTTTTTACATGCGAATATATAGGAGAATTTTAAATATGGGCCAAGGTGACTCAGGTGAGCAATGGGGCCCATCCCCTTTTCCATATCGCATTACAAATGTCACATCGGGCAGGGCATTTATTTCCTTTGGACATATTATTCTAGTTACGAGAAAAATATTATTTCCCAAGGGCAACCCCTTGGAAGAAATATCTTTCAAGCTATTTGGAACCTCTCTAGGGTTTTCGTAGGAACCCATCTAGGATTCTTCTAGAAATATACTCCACTTCTTGGGAATCTCCCAAGGATTCCTCTTCTGGTACACAAGAAGGCAAAAAGTCGGAAAGTGTCATTGTGTCGTCACAATTAACACAATCAAACTTAATCAAATCTGTTACAGATGGAAAAATTTAAGAATAAATTTGGATTGAAAATTAAGAACATTATTTTTACAAAATAAATCCGTGATGTTAAAATTGATAATTCAGACATTTTTCTCACTTTGTTTGAATTTCAGAAAACGAATACAATTGATATCACTCCAGATATAGGGAAATCAAACGAGAACAATGATCCAAGCGGGAGAGAAAAATCAGAAATTCCAGTACCCACACAAGGATCGAGGGGTAAAAGCTCGACTTCGAAGAGAAAGGGCAAAGGTTTTAGAAATGTAGAACATGCTAAGCTGTCAAAAAATGATAACGACGAGGTTATTCAAAGCAAATACCAAACAAATTTTGATGGAGCAAGTGAAGAGTTCCAAAAGAAGGGAGAAACGGTGGTTAAAAGGGCGGGAACTCGTGGAGGACCAAAGAAAAAAGTAGACAATGTGAGTTACAGTGTATATTTCAGA
Source organism: Ostrea edulis (assembly GCF_947568905.1). NCBI lineage: Eukaryota > Metazoa > Mollusca > Bivalvia > Ostreida > Ostreidae > Ostrea > Ostrea edulis. Next base: position 94,177,067 of record NC_079164.1, on the reverse strand, counting down.
GATAAGGACACTTGATAACAAAGAAAAAAATAGATACATAGTTTTTTGGTTTAGTCTGGTTGTAATAAGTACAAAGATAGAAGTCCTAAAATTTAAGGGACTTGTAAATTTTCTATGATGATCAAAAGTTGAAATACATTATCTCTCCCTGGATACCTCTATATAGATTTCCCCAATGTTTTGAACATACGTTTCATACGATATAGCATTCATTTTATTTATACATCAATTTAGTTTTCATCATTTTTGAAAGAGTTTGTTTGTAGCACGTACCCATAAGGCTATATCACTCCATTAGCTATCATCGTCTCCTTTTTTGGCGACATCAACTTGTCATCGTCGCTAACCAAGGGTCCACTCCGTTCCCCCGAAAGCCTTGGCTAGTGAAGATGTAAAGTTGTATGCTGACCCCACTGTGCTGATCAATAAATTACCTTTTACAATATCGTGCTCTACAAGGATATTTTAATAATGTAGAATTTGATTTAACGACAGATGTAAAGAAAAGAATATGTAATATTCAGCATCTCAGAAAAAATCTCTTCCTGCTTTTGACTTAGACAAGATCTCTTCTGCTTTTGACTTAGACTGCAATTTCTCTTTCTCATGGGGAATATACTGTTTTCAATATGTATTTCCAGCTGAATTGGGTCAGAGTTACCAGCAATCAGTGCCTCCCTAAAATTAAAAAATTTTTTTTTAGCTCACCTGACCTGAAAGTTCAAGTGAGCTTTTCTGATCACCCATTGTCCGTATGTCTGTAAGCTTTTCACATTTTCGAATTCTTCTCCAGAACCATTGGGCCAATTTCAACTAAACTTGGCAAAATGCATTCTTGGGTAAAGGGGATTCAAGTTTTGCAGTTCACATAAATACCAAAACTCTAGGCCTTCTTCATGGGAAAATAATCATGGAAATGCAAAACTAGGGTATAGATTCAAGTTTGTTACAATCATGCCCCCAGAGGGTAGGGTGGGGTCACAATATGGGATCAAAGTTTTTACATCATAGCATGTAGGCAAAATCTTTAAAAATCTTCTCAAGAAACACTGAACCAGAAAAGTTCAAAACGAAAGCTTCTTGACATACTGCAGATTCACATTTGATCAAATCAAGGCCCCAAGGGGTAGGGTGGGACCACAATAGGGGATCAAATTTTTACATGTAAGTGTAGAGGGAAATCTTTTGAAGAACCACTTGACCAAACATATTTACATGAAAGCTTTCTGACATAGAGTAAATTCATGGTCCCCAGGGGTAGGTTGGGGTCACGATAGGGGATAAAAGTGTTATATGCTGATATATAAGAAACATTTTTGAAAATATCTGTTGAACTATTTAAGGTAGGGCTTTCATATTTTGCATACACTTTTTCAAAGTGCATGATCGAGGGATTGACCATTATCATATTTGCAATAATGTAGCCTTCCCCAATTTTCAACACTCTAACATTTTTTGTTTTCATGAATATAAGGTAAAAGGTTGAGGTTTAATCAATATTTCACCTTATCTATAGTTGGCTTCTCTTTCTTTTTTCTTTTTTTAAAATTTATGAATGTATTCAGTTTTCATTTTTTTCTAACTTGGAAACGCTAGGTATTCTTTTATAGTGTCAAAAGTAGCAGGGGTTCATTTGTAAAACCTTTTTGTAACCGTTTCCCAAAAATATGGAGAACTACATTATTGCAGCTAGAACAATACAATATGAAACTCTAATACACAAACAGCTACTCATTTTAGGGATTTACAAGCCTAAATTCATAGATGTAAATATACGTTTTTGAAAAAAGTAACACTATTTTTGGAATAGCCTTACACATGTAGCACTACTGCAATTCGTCTACAATTGAATTGAAAATTTGTCCTATGCGTACGGTGAAAGATTTGCTGCTGGATGATGCCAAATTGTTTAGTGAACCGACTTAGACATCTCCGACTAGATTCTCAATGTGAAGATAACGAAAGTTGATCAATCTCATAATTCCTGTAAAGAATACGGCAAACACAAACCCGTAGACACACTAGGTGTGGGATCAAGTGTATAGGAGAAGGGGGAGGGGGCAGCCGAAGTTCATTTAACAACTGTCTGACAATTCTGACTTAGCAAACAAGAAAATACAAAGTGCAATTTAGTTTGTTCTACCAAAAAACTTGATATTCAGATTGGGATGGGTGATTGTTCGGTACATGGGTTCAATTCAACAGGATCAAGTCTGAATTTCTAACACTATCACTTCTACCATAAAAAAGTGGGGCCAACCAATAACTATCACATATTACAATAACAGAAAAACACAGTGTCATAAAAAATGTTGTGTGCTTGAATGTATCATGTCCTAATGCAAAGTTCACCTTGTTAAATGGTAACAGACTAGTAAGCATCAGTTCTACAGTTAGCAACATACGGGATATTCTTCTTAGGTATAGTAACGGTATCATAAAGTGTATTTAACTGAGTAAAAATAATAATAATAAAATTTATATGGCGCCTTATATAAAACAAATTTCTCCAAGGCGCTTTACAAATTAAGAAGAAGAATATAAAACAATAAATCACAATTAAATGAAATTATGTGGTATAAGATCTTACATGTTCAAAATTATTAAAATAAAGCACTATAATTAAGATCAATAGCTAAAGTCGGGTTTATTTTATGTCGAGCACTATGCGAAGTATTATAAATCAACGAAAGAAAACACTAAGAAAATTTACATCCTTTGTCAGATGTAAATTGCTTTAAATGGAAAAGGGGTAAAAACTTCATTGGTTTTAGATATAATTCTAAATGATATGGGTTCTATCAGAGGTATCATTATCATTTTCAATCAAACATTTCAATTTAAATCATTCATTTCCTGTTATACATGTATGTACAGTACAACCTATCATTGGGTCAACTGCTATCTGACGTGTTTCATACCGATTGTTAGGCCGCGTTCTTGGCACACTGATTTTGACTACGGATAACTCCGTCTACCTGATCAAGATAAAGGGTTCACGGCGGATGTGACCAGTCAACATGGGATGCAGACTCCTCCTAGGCACCTAGTCCCACCTCTGGTGTATCCAGGGGTCCATGTTTGCCCAACTCTCTATTTTGTATTCCTTATAGGAGTTATGAAGTTGATCACTGTTCGCTATCTTCACCTTTCATATACATGTATTAGTATATATAGAATCTTATCAATTAGAAGGAAAACTGTAATTTCTGTAATATAATATACACTGAACATCTCAGTAAGGTATTTCTGTAACATACAATGAACATCTCAGTAAGGTATTTCTGTAACATACACTGAACATCTCAGTAAGGTATTTCTGTAATATACACTGAACATCTCAGTAAGGTATTTTTGTATTATAATATACACTGAACATCTCAGTAAGGTGTTTCTGTAATTTAATATATATTTCTGTAATATACACTGAACATCTCAGTAAGGTATTTCTGTAATATATACTGAACATCTCAGTAAGGTATTTCTGTAATATACACTGAACATCTCAGTAAGGTATTTTTGTATTATAATATACACTGAACATCTCAGTAAGGTGTTTCTGTAATATAATATATATTTCTGTAATATACACTGAACATCTCAGTAAGGTATTTCTGTTACATACACTGAACATCTCAGTAAGGTATTTCTGTAATATACATGTAACATACACTGAACATCTCAGTATGGTATTTCTGTAACATTCACTGAACATCTCAGTAAGATATTTCTGTAATATATACTGAACATCTCAGTAAGGTATTTCTGTAATATACACTGAACATCTCAGTAAGGTATTTCTGTTACATACACTAAACATCTCAGTAAGTTATTTCTGTAATATACATGTAACATACACTGAACATCTCAGTAAGGTATTTCTGTAAAATTCACTTAACATCTCAGTAAGGTATTTCTGTAATATAATATACACTGAACATCTCGGTAAGGTATTTCTGTAATATAATATACACAGAACATCTCAGTAAGGTATTTCTGTAATATATACTGAACATCACAGTAAGGTATTTCTGTAATAAATACTGAACATCTCAGTAAAGTATTTCTGTAATATATACTGAACATCTCAGTAAGGTATTTCTGTAATATAACATACACTGAACATCTCAGTAAGGTATTTCTGTAATATAATATACACTGTACATCTCAGTAAGGTATTTCTGTAATATATACTGAACATCTCAGTAAGGTATTTCTGTAATATACACTGGACATCTCAGTAAGGTATTTCTGTAATATAATATACACAGAACATCTCAGTAAGGTGTTTCTGTAATATACACTGAACATCTTGTTAAGGTGTTTCTGTAATATTTACATTTTCTGAACATCTCAGTATGGTATTTCTGTAACATAATCTGAACATCTTTGTAAGGTGTTTCTGTAATATTTACATTTTCTGAACATCTCAGTAAGGTATGGTAAATTTTTGAAACAATAAAAAATCGTAATTGGTTGATTAGTTGGTTTATTATTCTTTTATTTATATCTGTAGAAAATCGGGTGCCTAGAAGAAACCAGGAAAACTGAAAATAACAAAGTAAAATCAAGAGGCAGGGGGTTTCCGGAAGTGAGCATCACATCATGCAGGTCACCCACAGAGAGAAGAAAGAGAACGAGGGTAAGTGTAGTTCCCCAGTGTTGTGGATATTGAGTGTGTGCATTTTGATGAAAAACATTAAGACATTATAATGGAGGGTTTGGCCTATCAACAAGGAGTTGCTTTCTCCTCGTACGCACCTGACCCCACCTCTTCTATGTCCAGAGGTCCGTGTTTGCCTATACTCTTCTTATGGAGATTTATGACATTAATCATTGTTCATTATCTTCAATTTCCATTTAGCACCTGTGTGAAAGGTGAAATAAGAATAAATTAACGTCAAATAAATATTTTTTATGCTAATTTACTAAAGAAATAGTGTGTAAAGTGAATTGTGGAGGGCGCGCTAAAATCGTTATCACTTCCGATTGTCTTTACCTGTATGTAAACACAGTTGCAAAATCAAAACTAAGTTTAAGATTTCATTATAATAAAATTTTGTTCTATTGAAATTATAGCATTTTTTGCACGGGAAGAGAATTTTGTACATGTAATTTTGCTTTATTCAGAGCCCGGGGCCGAATAGGTTTCCTAACACAATTTATCAATAGCAAAAGTTCATAAACGTTATCTATAAATAAATCACAATTCTAAAACAAAAATTTCCTATACCGAAACGACAGTAATATAACTGCATGTGGAATTCAAAAGCAAACTTGCACCTACCAGATCTTGGGATGCTTCTCGAAACTCGTGATCTACGCAGACTATACCCACATATATTACTTCAGTAGCTCTAGATCTGGTTACAAACTGTGTGGAACTCTAAAACCACCTCATTTTTATACCTCACATATAGCTTTTGTTATCAAGAGAGAAAGAACCCTGTTGATTTTGGGTTGAAAAGGTAAAAAGGCCAAGGTCACCAATTGCAAGGTACTTCATAGGAAAAGCTTTTAGACAGTGATTGTGAGAGGATATGCCCCACCATGCGGATCCATTGTTTATATGCCGTCTGAAAAAAGACTCGATGATGAAAAGCCTAAGAATAAAGAACATTGTTATTTCAAAAATTGACACACGCACAGTACCCGTTTTAAAACCTTGTCATAAATATTTATATGTAAATATAACAATAAATATAAATGAGTAATATTCACAAATCATTAGTAAATATAACAATAAATATATATGAGTAATATTCACAAATCATTAGTAAGTACATGTATAGTAACAGTTTAATATCAATACGTATAATTCATGAACAGCAAATTAACCCAACCACCATGAAACCAGAAGCAGCACAATATAAAGAATCACGCCACAAGGAGGATGAAAAAGAAAATGGAGACCCCGGAAGACAAGAAAGGAGAGCTAGAGGCAGGAAAAAGGCAGACGGAGAAATTAAAGTAAGATTCCTTAATAGATCGAGACAAAGTACCTTCATATTTCAATGTAGTGGCGGATCCAGAGATGGGTTTCGGGGGTTGGAACTCCTCCTTTTTGTCAGAAAAGTTTGCTAAAAAAGAGGTAAAAATAATGCATTTTGAGGGTGGAACACCCCTTTGAAAACCAATATTAATGGTTGAGCCCCCTTTAAAAAAATTCTGGATCCGCCCCTGCATTAGATGCTGAACAATCATTCAAACTTCCAGAGAGTGACTATCACACTGAAGTTGTATGGGGCAATTTAAGTGGCATATATCCACTTATCTAAAATTTCAAAACTGACTTTCGAACAAAATAGCATTTTAGAAGAAGAAAAAAAGATAGTGCTACTGTAAAAATATTGGTTAAAGACATTTCAACGATTTATGAAAAAGAATGTGTAAAAATACCCACTTCCTTCCCTCCATGAGGGTTGAACTCACGACCTGCGGAACCAAATCTCCTAGCAACATGGAACTAGCGCGATAGACTGCTCGACCATCTAGGCAATTCAAATTTTTGATGACAATGGAATTCTCGCCACGCTGTCATACGCTACAGTCGGTCCTATCCCGACTCTTGTCCTGTACAGATGTATAATATATTGCTCTTTGCAACTCGTGTTCCACACATTTTGTCATTGAACACTTTTGCTACACCAGAGAAATTTTATGTTGATGAAAGGTGGAGGATATATACAACAAGTATAGTTTTCTTTTAAAAAAGCTTGCCATCTTAAAGAGTGGACTTGAATTATCTCTTTGTTTTCATATTGAAATGTACTGAAATGAGTATCCTTACAAAAGCAGAATCCTGAGTCACAAGTCTTACACGTAATACTGATTAACGCCTCTATATCAAAGCTAAGAAAAGCAGATTTTGAGTGGGTTTTTGAAATAAAATATAATTTTTGCAAAAACTAGTAATGAAACAAAGCAAACAGTTTGAATTGCTCAAATTTTCATAAAAAATAGTCTTGCACAAGTAGTACAACTGTGTTAGAAATGAACCTGGATAAAAACCTGAAAATTCTGCAACAGTTTGGCCACATATTATATCACAATGTACCAGTATATAAAATTTTATGGAAAAGATGAATAATTGTTATGAAAATGTGAGCAATTGTAAGAAAATGAAATTTTGTTCTAAAAGAATACAATATTTTGACCAAACAAGTGTAGAAAAAAAATGCAAAAGCTTTATAAATTAAGTTAACCCGATACTAATAATCTAAATTTACAGCAAGAGTGATTATAATGTGTAATCTAATGTTTCTGTCTTATTCCTTCTTAAGATTAGCATATTTTTCAATTGCCACTGATATAAAAACAAAAATGGTAAAAAAAAGCCAAAGATTTGAAACGTTAATTCAATCCCAATGAAATTAACGTCATTCTACAATATTTAACACATAATATCACAAAAATCTTATTAACCTTTAAGACATAAATAACGGTACTTCTTGAAGTCCTTAAAATTGCATAATGTAGACTTGTTTACCAAAACTGTAGTAACAGGTGGACGATTGATTGATTGTTTGTTGTTTAACGTACCTCTCGAGAATATTTCACCCATATTGAGACGTCACCACTGCCGGTGAAGGGCTGCAAAATTTAGGCCTATGCTCAGTGCTTACGGCCTTTGAGCAGGGAGCGATCTTTATTGTACCACGCATGCTGTGACACGGGGCCTCGGTTTTTGCGGTCTCCTCCAAAGGACCGCCCCATGTAGTCGCCTCTTACAACAAGCAAGGGGGTATTGAGGACCTATTCTAACCCGGATCCCCACGGGTTAACAGGTGAACGGATTACAGAAATTAGTGAACTTCAATTTGTGGACAGGTCTTGTTATTTTTATGTAATGTTTAGCTTTATGTGACTACAAAACTGTTTGTAGTGATTAGCTCCACCAAATAAAAAAAAATTCCAAGACACAAACAAAACGAAGAACAACAACAGTTTCGTTTTTATGCAAGAAATGAGATAATTTCTCTGAATAATGATATCATATATAGAAGTGTATTAATTTCATTAACTGCAATTTTCTTTTCTTCGTTTTGTCATTTTCTAAAGATTGAAAATCTTATTAAATTGTTAATTTGTACGTAGATTATATTACAGAAAAATATCCCCCTTGGGCAGAACTACATTTTAACCAATGGTAATTAAGAAAAGTTTTACACCATACATTTTCCACCAATCGTAACAGAGAAGAAGTGCACAGTCCAAAGACTGTAAATCATTCCAAGGATGACGCTAACAATATTTTTAAATTGAAAACTTTCAAATTTACTTTTAAAAATAGTGAAAATTGTAGCTATAGTAGAAAGCATTATCAAAATAAATAAATAAATAAAAAATAAAATGAAATAAAAACCCGTGCTGGTCTCGAACTCGCAATCTACAGTTCAGCAGTCGACATGATAACCTACTGAGGCACTCATCTAAGCATTTAAATCGAAAAAGGAATCGACAAATATTACTGATATTTATCATTTCATCCATGTTTTAAAAGGAAATCGGCCATTATGACGATGTAGTATACATGCATGAACCTCCTTAATTCAGAACAATACGGTAGATTCAGAACTGGAAGCCACCCAAACACAAACTACGGCAATGAAAGTGGGATTTCGGAAGACAAAGATAAAACAAGCACAGGTAATATTCAATGCATCCTTGTGGAGGGTTGCTAGTGGGGTGGGGGTGACTTCCACTCACGTGACCTATTGCTATTGATCTACGTCTATCTTGCGTTTTTAACTTCTTAACTGTACTAGCACTTGTGTTTTTTTACTGATTAAAGAATTCAATATTTATGCATGGCAAATAGTTGTTATGTAAATGTCTAGTCCCTTGTTGGTTGGTCATTTATACATGCCAAATAGTTGTTATGTAAATGTCTAGTTCTAGTGTATCCAAGTTGTTTGGCTTTTGTCTCAGAAGTGATATGAATAAGTGTGAAAAAGACGGGAAAAGAGTTGTGTAATGTTGTTTGTATAGAACGTTAAAACTCTGCAGGGGTTGTTTTCCTCAAAGACAGAAGATCATACAGACAACGTAGAACAGAAGATAAGAACCACCAGATCACAAATTTCACAGTGGTGGCAGAAATGTTTCTTTGGAGCACAAGGGAGAAAGCTATTTCGTCCATATTATGACGGTATTACGAAATTGTTTTCTTTATTTAGGAATAGGCAAATATACAAGAAAATATCACAGCGAGACATACATTTAAAACAAGAGATCTTGTAAAATACATGAGTTACAAAGGAAAAACCTCTAAGTTATTTGATGTTAAAATATGGTGGATATATAATGTATTATGCCTATGCCAAGGATTATCTATGAAAGTCACATGGCTTATTTCCAATGAGGCCCTTATCTTTTCAAGTAAAAAGAAAGATGTTATGTTCTGTCTTTAGATAAGATATTGACCATGAAAGCTACGTTATAAAAACTCTTATAACTGCATGGATTTCTGATTATTATAAGTATTCTAGCTTGGCTCTCAAATGCTAGTTACTTCGGAAGTTATTTTCTAATGCATTGTCGCATTGGTTCTACAGAGAAATACTATAAAAAAGTTTTCGAAAATTTCAAAAAACTGTCAAGCTACAATTTGTCAAATTAATATGTCATCATTCTTATGTAGTGCACACACCATTTTTTCGAAGTCAGGGTTGGGTAACATTGGGTTTAAAGTTATATTTGTAGAATATATAGGAACATCACTATCAATGTTCTCAATAACAATAAAATATATAGGAACATCTCTATTGATGTTCTCAATAAGAGTAGAATATATAAGGACATCACTATTAATGTTCTCAATAACAGTAGAATATATAGGGACATCTCTATTGATGTTCTCAACAACAATGTAATATATAGGAACATCTCTATTAATGTTCTCAATAAAAGTAGAATATATAGGAACACCTCTATTAATGTTCTCAATATCAGTAGAATATATAGGAACACCTCTATTAATGTTCTCAATATCAGTAGAATATATAGGAACATCTCTATTAATGTTTTCAACAACAATAGAATATATAGGGACATCTCTATTAATGTTCTCAACAACAATAGAATATATAGGAACACCTCTATTGATGTTCTCAATAACAGTAGAATATATAGGAACATCTCTATTAATGTTCTCAACAACAATAGAATATATAGGGACATCTCTATTAATGTTTTCAATAACAATATAATATACAGAGACATCTCTATTGATGTTCTCAATATCAGTAGGCTATATAGTGACATCTCTATTAATGTTCTCAATAACAGTATACTATATAGGGACATCTCTATTAATGTTCTCAATAACAGTAGAATATATAGGGATGTCTCTATTAATGTTCTCAATAACAATAGAATATATAGGGACATCTCTATTAATGTTCTCAATAACAATAAAATATATATGGACATCTCTATTACTGTTCTCAATAACAGTAGAATATATAGGGACATCTCTATTAATGTTCTCAATAAGCATAAGGCAACACTTTTTAGCTCACCTGAGCTAAAAGCTCAAGTGAGCTTTTCTGATTCCCCGTATTCCGGCGTCTGTCCGTCCATCTGTCCGTCTGTAAACTTTTAACATTTTTAACTTCTTCTCAAAAACCACTGGGCCAATTTCAACCAAAGTTGGCACAAAGCATCCTTAGGTAAAGGGAATTCTAAATTGTTAAAATAAAGGGCCAGTCCACCTTCCAAGGGGAGATAATCAAGAAAAGGTCAAAAATAGGGTAGGGTCATTAAAAAATCTTCTTCTCAAGAACCACTAGGCTAGAAAAGATGAAATTTTTAGATAAGCTTTATTAGGTAGTGCAGATTCTAAATTGTTAAAATCATGGCCCCGGGGGTCGGATGGGGCCACAATAGGGGGTCAAAGTTTTACATACAAATATATAGGAAAAATCTTTAAAAATCTTCTTCTCAAGAACCACTGAGCCAGAAAAGCTGAGATTTATATGAAAGCTTCATGATATAGTACAGATTTTAAATTGTTAAAATCATGGCCCCCGGCCCGGAGGTCAGATGGGGCCACAATAGGGGATCAAAGTTTTACATACAAATATATAGGAAAAATCTTTAAAAATCTTCTTCTCAAGAACCACTGTGCCAGAAAAGCTGAGATTTATATGAAAACTTCCTGATATAGTACAGATTCTAAATTGTTAAAATCCTGGCCCCTGGGGGTCGGATGGGGCCACAATAGGAGATCAAAGTTTTACATACAAATATATAGGAAAAATCTATAAAAATCTTCTTCTCAAGAACCACTAAGCCAGAAAAGCTGATATTTACATGAAAGCTTTCTGATATAGTGCAGATTCAATTTTGTTCAAATCATGGCCCCTGGGGGTTGGACAAGGGGGGGGGGGGGTCAAAGTTTTACATACAAATATATAGGGACATTCTTTAAGAATCTGCTTCTCAAGAACCACTGAGTCAGAAAAGCTGATATTCACATGAACAGCTTCCTAACATAGAGCAGAGTTAAGTTTGTTCAAATCATGGCCCCCTGTTGTAGGATGGGGCCACAATAGGGGATCAAAGTTTTACATACAAATATATAGGATTTTTTTTTTTTAAATTTTCTTCTCAAGAACCACTGAACCAGAAAAGCTGATATTTACATGAAAGCTTTCTGATATAGTGCAGATTCAAGTTTGTTCAAATCATGGCCCCTGGGGGTAGGATGGGGCCACAAGGGGGGATCAAAGTTTTACATACAAATATATAGGAAAAATCTTCAAATATCTTCTTCTCGTGAACCATTGGGCCAAAGAAGTTCACATTTACATGAAAGCTTTCTGACATAGTGTAGATTCAAGTTTGCGAAAACTATGACCTCCAGGGGTAGATTGGGGCCATGATAAGGACTACGGTTTTACATGCAAATATATATAGAAAGTCTTCTAATATGGACCAAGGTGACTCAGGTGAGCGATGTGGCCCATGAGCCTCTTGTTAAAAAATTGCTATGGGAGCATCTTCATATAGAGTAAGTTGGTGTTCATCTTATGGCTCTCTGGTCTAAAGAGGACCAAAATAATGGTTTAAAGTTTAGTACATCTTAATGACATACATGGCTTTTCCCAATAATATATAATTTTTGTGACATTTCAAATACAACCCACTTGCATTCTATCTCGTTTCTACAAACACATTTGGGGTTTATTGCCATGCCTGTTTTAGAGTTAGGATATATATTTCCTGGTTGTAGAATTCAGCTCTAATGTATACATGTAAATGGACATTACCGCAGTAAAGAAGGAGAATTTTTTTTTTGGATAGAATCGGACCCGGGGCCCTTACATTACAAGTTAGGTAATCTAACTGAACTAACCAGGCCGAAATAAAAAGTTTGGTAATATTACTACAATATAGAATTTAAGCCTATTTCGGGAATCATACAAGAACTCTTCATATCAAGGAGGTGAAAAAGTAATTTTAGGGAAAATGTCAGAAATGTTGCGTATGTCCTTAAAGTTTGTTCATTCCATTGCCCCTCCAGACTACAGGCAATTATGGCGCTCAGGTTTGAATTTACTATTAAAGAGTAAAGGTATAAAACTAAATATAGGGTACCCAAGTTCGCTGATGAAAAAACAACAATAAACCATTTATGAAATTCTACTCTGTATTCTAATATATTTATACATAATCTACATTACTACCGAAGTTTGTCGCGAAATTCCATATACTTCCCAAGATATGCAGAACTGAATGTGAAAAAGTCTATTATTTTTTTATTCGAATATTACCTGGGCCCTGGCACTGCACCACTAATGAGAGTGCAGACAGTTTTACAATTTTCAGTCACTTGGAGCTAGACTTCAATCTATGAAGAAATTATACCCAATGTTGCACAATTCTCTGTATTTAATTGTTGATATTCATGAACATTCTGTTTATATCAGAGTTCTATGCTAGTAAATTCTAACCCAAGCGATATAATTGCCTGTGCCTCAGACAAGGGAAGGGTTACAATAGGTAAATCAATATGCAAACATCCTTATACAGCATCTATTTAGTTTTGTGTTCAAACTATAACCCCCGGAACCATCGCCATGCTATAAAAGACTTGACCACTGTCCTATTTTTGTATACTAGTAGTGGATAAGACTGGGAATTGTAACACACGGAACAGTGGTGTGGCCAACGTGTCTTTTCTTATAAAATGTTTCAATGAAATTCTAAAAATGTTTTGAAAATGATGATAGATTGAAATAAAGATATTGATATACATGTATTATTCATAATATAATCCAACAGTACATGTTAAATGCATGTAAATACATTGTATATATAATGAAATTATGTTCTTCATAAAGGAAAATGGAAACTGAAATTGAAAAATAGTAGTATTAGACATTGCTGGAAATTCCTATTTTTGTACTCTGCTGAATAATAGAAATATAGACTTTTCTTTCCAAAAATTGTAGAGAATTGGACAACGTCAAACCTATTAGTTCACACGAAAGAAGAAGCAAGGCTTAGGAAATATTACGAGAAGAATCATCATATATTTGATAACATTTCTCTGCATCAGAACGAAGAAAGCAAAATGGCGACTGTGCATGTAAGTACTAGAGATATTCAGTGATTTCAGTACGTGTCAGCGTATCAAAGGTAAGAAATCTTATCAACAGGAATCACAGTAGTGTGTGTCATCTTCACCAGCAGAATACTCAAATATAGAAAAATTTGATCATCAGGAAAACAAGCTCGAATGCGGCACAGCACGCTGATCTCTGAGAGTCCCGAAAGAGTTGACAACGAGCATGGAGCTTTTATATTCTATATACATGTATATTACCTTCTTTAAGTAGCAATCCCTACAGTTTTATAATGAAAACATCGGCATTCTAGATACACTGTTTTCTGGGAATAGATAACCAATATATTTAGGAGGTATAAACACAGTATATTATGCATAGATATGGAACTTTTGAAACATTTCAAATATACCTTAGTGTATGTTTTATGAAACCTCAGTGTCTCTATATCTTTCTTTTTATGATCCTGCTACATAGCTTTGTTTACAAACAAAAACAGCTAATTGGTAGTCGCCTAATTAGAAGTCCCCTAACGGCGATGCCAAAGGGGACTAGTAGTCTGCACTCCGTCTGTCCGTCCGGCCATCTGCCGCAACTTAGTTTTCTGAACTTCTTTTCATCATGTATTGATTTAAGAAGCTGATATTTGATATGTGGTTCACTATAGTAGAGTTACACATCACATTTAAGGTGCAAGAAACAGGAAATTCGTAGGGCTTGTATAAAACTCATTAAAACTCGGGCAAAAAACGTGTTCTGGTAGTCACTCTAAAACTTTGCTAATCTACATGAATTAGGATTTCGTGTTACGAAGGTAGTCTCCAGTGGACAAATCGCAATCTGTGAAGGTTTGAGGACCTTTCCGGAAAGAAGGGCAAGATGAAGCGACCAAACAGGAGGATTGTTTTGTATTTTTTGTATCATGGATATTTACTTAGAAAATAATAACATCTTTTGGTTCACCTTCGATAACGTCCCGCTCGAGAATTTTTCACTCATATGGAGACGTCACCATTGCCGGTGAAGGATTGCATAATCTAAGACTGTGCTCGGTGCTTACAGCCTTTGAGCAGGAAAGGATCTTTATGTGCCACACTTGCTGTTTTTGCAGTCTCATCCGAAGGATCACCCCATGTAGTCACCTCCAACAACAAGCATGGGGTACTGAGGACCTATTCTAACTCGGATCTCCACTGGATTGATTGATTGTATATTGTTTAACGTCCCTCTCGAGAATATCTCATTCACACGGAGACGTCACCACGGTGAAGGGCTTCAAAATTAAGGCCTATGCTCGGCGATTATGGCCATTGAGAAGGGAGGGGTCTTTATCGTGCCACACCTTCTGTGACACAGGACCTCGGATTTTGGGTCTCATCCGAAGGACCGCCCCATTTAGTCGCCTCTTACGACAAGCAAGGGGGTATTCGGGACCTATACTAACCCGGATCCCCACGGGACGATCCCCACTGGACGACATTCGATGACTTAGTATGACATATCTCACTCTAAGTCTCAGAACAGATGAAATAAACTCTAAACTGTAAATCAGATTAAATCAACACAGCCAATCAGAAAATAAGTATAGCGGTGATGTAGTGGTTTAACGTTTTACTTGCGGTGCCCGGGTGTCGCCACATTGGCTATCTCCTGCCTGAAGTCGCGATATCACTGAAATAACCTTAAAGTGAAGTAAAAATTTCAATGAACCAACCAACCAGTAAATAAGAAATTAAACATTTCCAATGCCACATGCATTGTACTGGTCTCAATTTGACTGTGATATCAAACCCTAAGCAAACCATCCTCATGACTGCTAAAACTGGAGTTTTCTAAATATTAAACAAGTTTATAATTTTACACAGTATACTATTTACATTTCCGACTGCTATCTTTGTGATATACCTTTGAAGTTTCTCTATATACTACATCAACATGTAACTTTCTCACTTGTATGCAAATCAACAGGCTTTCATGATATTAGCAAGCAGGGTCTATTGAAATTAACATGGAGTGCGAGATGTGTTTCGATTATATATAATTTCATTTTTATTTCAAACATGAGTATAAGGAATCACTGTCTAGTTTGTTGAGTATATATGTGGCGGCGATTAACTGCAATGAAAAACGTGATCGTCTATGCACAAGGACTTTGCCGTTACGTAAATTACCACGTTTTCTCGGTGTACTTTGCCGTTACGTAAATTATCACGTTTTCTCGGTACATGAGGCGATGAACTAAAATGGAAAACATGATAATCTATGTACAACGGATTTGCAAATTATCACGTTTTCCATAGTTAATCGTCTCACATACTCATCAAACTACAGCGTAGACCAATTTCTTAACGAACACTATTTTGAAACGGGCTAGGAAATAATGCTTTCAACAAAACTATGCTTTTTGAATGACTTTTATGAGAAAGTCGCCACTTTCGATGCTTACAAGTCATGTATATGATTATAATTCCAAACGCATTGTCAAATTTGTTTACCGTATCCAAACACATGTACGAATGCTGTTTATATTACGGTCTCGTAAATATATGACACTTTCGTCATTTTTCATGCCTCGTAAATATATGACACTCTCGTTGTTTTTCATGCATAAATCAAATTTAAAATGATTTTAATGTGTAAATTACAACTCGGACTTTTTGTAATGGTTTTACACTGAGACATTCAGTCATGAAATGGACCGTACATCGCGCCAGAAACTATAGAAGTACTGTATTCTCTATCTGCCACCCGATGCCCGATTTCGTCTCAAATTGTGATTTTACATATTATATATGACGACGATTTTATCTTACTGGGCAGTTCAAGAATAGTCATCTGTTAACGCATCGCACGCAGAGTTTTCTGTCAAAGTGACGTTTTCTAAAAACGAAGAAAAGGGTAAGCACCAGGTTCCGTGTTTGCGCTTATTTTGGATATCCACATCTGAACAGGAACCTCGTGTTTACCTTATTTTCGCGGTTACCATACAGAGTGCAACTAACAGAATGTTTGTGGATGGCAAAAAAAACAACAACAAAAAAAAAAAAAAAAAATTGGCTAAAATTAGTTGCATAGAAATAGGCAACATTGATTTCTATTTCTGAGTTGCATTTTTTTTTAAAATTCCAATTCATAAATTGAAGCCCGTCATGCTCAAAGTGACTGAAATTGTAAAACTGTCCGCACCTTCACTTATCACGGCCATTTTGACTGGTTCCACTGATTCATTATCATTAAATGTCGAGCACCTGATAATAATATGGTTTGGATGGAAATAGACATAATAAGAGCAGTGTATCTTTATAAAGACTTGTTTAAAACTTTATGTATATTGAACTCTTATTAATCAGAATTAATATTTAAGTCTTGAAATCTGTGTGGGTTATCTGCATCAGTGTTTTTCATCACTGACCAGCACGCGCCCTATAACCGTCCTACATGTATAGAGTGATATTCACATCATAGCTATATCGCTAAACGTGATACTTTTAAATTGCTGGAACGCATGCGCGTTTATGTACGGTTGTTTCTTACTCTATTCTTCATTGAAATCTTCTGAAATTTGTCTCATTGGGTATATATCAATTAAGACCCGTACCTGGTCGGTATGGTCAAAATTACTCACCATCACGCGCAAGCACGTGAACTGAATTTTGATTGGATGATATTGAGACCTCTATGAGAGAAGATTTAATTCATTATGAAAGGAATCCAAAGTTATAAAATAGCTGTATATTGAAAAGCCTAATCGATTCCCATTGTCAAAACAGGTATATGACGTACATACATATATTGATTGGATGCTACTTAAACGTGTTTACATCTATCTTCCTTGTTTTTCAATGCCTCACTTTTAAGTTTATGTAAGATATCTGACGTATAGGCATGGTCGACATTACTGTCAAGCATGCTGATTTGAATGATTTTGATAATGCAATAGTTTGTACGTTTTTGGTCCGAATTTCGACAATTTTTTTCCACCTTGTTAAAACGTTGCTAAATCCTCACACGTTCGTATTTATGAGGCTGTATGACATGTCATGCATTATTTCACCTGTTTTAACCGGAATTATTTGATTTTGAATCCATGTTTACAAACAACCGTCACTCGGCCTTTTCAAGTGACAGTCACGAGTCCAGTTCAGACTTTCAGATCATCGGTGGTCTTATATTTGTGGAAAGGTGTGTGCATTTTGTTACAACCGTACTGTGTCATAAGTTTAAGAGAGATAAATATATTAATTACCTCTCAGTAATCCGTTGTTTTATGCTCTTTTAGCCTTAAAGTTAAACAGTTGCGTCCGAGTTATATATTTTTTCTTGATGTGCGTGGGGCTATTTATAGATGTCTAACAGAAAATATATAATTTAATAATTTATACATACCCGCTATATTTACTTTTTAAATAATCTTCTCACTGTTTTCTTGTATATGTTTTCAGGCATGCTATTAAGGAAAAGTTAATAACTTTAAAAGCTAATTAATCTGCTTTAAAGAATTCTGTACAAAAATAATACATGAACATCAGATCATACAGCTTTGAGGAACTATCAACCTGTTGGTAATATCATACAATCATACATGTGTCTTTTGAACGATTGAATTGACTTGGTGGGGGGGATGGGGGTACATCTGTAACGGGGACTAGTAACAAGTTTATACATTTGTCAATGCCTTATTTAACAATACTAATGAAACTGACATTGGATTTCTTATAACATGAAGTCAGTCAGTCAGTCTTTCTTGCATATGAATACAATCACCGCTTCAAATTTCAGTTACTTTCACCTGGCTTCTTGCTTATGCAACGCAGTGGCGGATTTTTATAGACCCTCCCTCCTTTTCACTACTAGTTTAAAAATAGAAATAGTGTGAGTACAATTCCAGATTGGCACCCAAAATGGCTGAGTATTTTGGTTAATACTTGACTTTCACATGTGCCCCTCCCCCTTTCGGAAATCTTGGATCCGCCACTGCAATGTCATCGTAACAGAAAAACGCATCAGAATATTCATACAGAGTTTAATTTGTAAACAGACAGGAATTTCATCAGTTGATAGAAGAGAAACATTAAACATACCGTTCAGTTGTTTCATAGGGCTAAACTCCAACTTCTGCAACATGGCGAATTCATAAGATGATTTTGATACTGGAAGCGAAGAAATGGAGACAGAGTTATAGACCTATAACCTGTTGTTTCCGGGCAACTGCCATCACGTCCATAACTTGGCATGAGTTTCTCCATAGCTGATCGCGATCAAATCACATCACGGATGTAGTTTACTCCGCTCTTCTTGTCTTCAGTTTAGTTGACTGAATTAACTTAGATTTTACACCTGTTTCGTCTTTTTTAACCTTCTATTATTTTAATTTTCAAAATACATGGATGGCAGATACGTACAAGAACATTGTATCCAGAACGTTTTTCATTTAATTTTCATCGTTTTTGATGCAGCTTATTAATGTTGAGTGAATGAAGCCTTAGTGTTTTGATAATATGAAAGTAACATGAATAGTTTATAGAGTACAATTCAGCTGTACATATAGCATTGTACCTGATTGTGTTTTTCCTTCCGTTCATAAGTATAAAAGCTTTCAACTAGTGTTATTTTGTAGACTGACGATCTGAACCGGAGACTGGAAAGTATCGAAACCGATTATCAAGTGAGTACATTTATTGTCAGTATATAACCCAACAGAGATTAACGGATTATCAAGTGAGTACATTTATTGTCAGTATATAATCCAACAGAGATTAACGGATTATCAAGTGAATACATTTATTGTCAGTATATAACCCAACAGAGATTAACGGATTATCAAGTGAGTACATTTATTGTCAGTATATAACCCAACAGAGGTTAACGGATTATCAAGTGAGTACATTTATTGTCAGTATATAATCCAACAGAGATTAACGGATTATAAAGTGAGTACATTTATTGTCAGTATATAATCCAACAGAGATTACATTTTGTTTTCGGTAAAATACCAAGAAAGATGACAACAGTTTGCTGGATTCATCGTTTTTAGTTTAACTTTAATCTTGTTTTTGGGAAGAAAACCCGAGAAAGATAACAAATAAAACTGAGAATATTAGAATGACATTCTAAAGGTTATCATTAGCACGGCAGTATTTATAACCCAGAACATGTTTATGTAAATAAGTTATGACGTCTGTATACTAGACATTTAGACATATCGACATTTTATCTATTAACAATAACAATTTTCATTCATATGTCGATTCACTGTATCCCAATGAACTCGCAATAAAAGACGTCACAGAGTCTTTCACATCTGCCTCGTAATCTTGGAAAAATGCTCCATGGTCTGGATGTAGTAGAATGTTAAAATATCGTCCTGGTTCTACATCTATTTCCTTAAAAGGTATACCTATAAACATACGCATGATGATGTTCTACTATGGATTCACCTTGTCGATAACACCACTGTATCCGAATGAAAAGGTGAAGATAACGAACGGTGATCAATCTCATCCTGTAAAAGGTGAAGATAACGAACAGTGATCAATCTCCTAACTCCTATAAAAGGTGAAGATAACGAACAGTGATCAATCTCATAACTCTTGTAAAAGGTGAAGATAACGAACAGTGATCAATCTCATAACTCCTATAAAGGTGAAGATAACGAACCGTGATCAGTCTCCTAACTCCTATAAAAGGTGAAGATAACGAACAGTGATCAATCTCATAACTCCTGTAAAAGGTGAAGATAAAGAACAGTGATCAATCTCAAATCCTATAAAAGGTGAATATAATGAACAGTGATCAATCTCATAACTCCTATAAAAGGTGAAGATAACGAACAGTGATCAATCTCATAACTCCTATAAAAGGTGAATATAATGAACAGTGATCAATCTCATAACTCCTATAAGGAATGCAAAATTAAAAGTTGGGCAAGCACGGATCCCTGGACATTCCACAGGTGAAATCAGGTGCCTAGGAGCAGTAAGCATCACCTGTCGACTGGCCACACTCACCGTAAGCCCTGTAACTTGATTTAGTAAAGTCAAAATCATTGTGCAAAGAACGGCCTACCAATTGGTATGAAGCACGCCAGATAGCATTTGACCCAACATGTTGTATTAACAAACTAGATCGTTATAACGATCATAGAATTTGAAGAAAAAAATTCTGATTCTAGACAAAACTAGTTCTAATTGTAACGGGGACCATTACATATGTTCCCCAAACCTCCCCCAATTAAAAAGCGACGTCCTTGTGAATCTATAGCAAAAAATCATTTTATTTTAGCCTTTAATTACATGTAGTACGTTCAGTATGGTAATTTCAGTACCAAAAAATGAAAGAAAGCGTTGCACGCGCATACACGCGCACACGTGTATGATTCCGAATTTTGGTTGATGTCGTTCAACAGGCATGTGTATCATATACCCACAGTGTGCATTTCATAACGTTTCCACCAAATATAAGGAAGTTATAGCGATTTTAAAATCGTCCAATCAGAATTCAGCACACGTGCATGCACGTGCTGAGCAGTAATTCTAACCACAGCAATTTGTAAGGAGTACCAAGACACATCTAAACCATTAATATCAATAGAATTTGATGAAAAACAAAAACGTTATTGTCCTTTAAAAACTGAACATTTGAAAAACGTTGCACGCGCATGCGCGTGTTAGTTGGCCTTTTTTATTACACCAATATATAGATACACGTATTGTCTACGTATGTTGTGAATATCATCTCATTCGCTTCGTAAATAAGATAGTTACAGACATTTTAGTACTATCCAATCAAAATGAAGCGCACGTGCATGCGCGTGCAAATTGGTAATTTTGAC
Organism: Ostrea edulis; assembly: GCF_947568905.1. NCBI lineage: Eukaryota > Metazoa > Mollusca > Bivalvia > Ostreida > Ostreidae > Ostrea > Ostrea edulis. Next base: position 94,155,662 of record NC_079164.1, on the reverse strand, counting down.
CATGAAAATCAGTTAAGGGTCTCAATATCTACCTATGATATGAATATCAAGCCATTTCAATGAACAACAAAAAAGTTAGACTGATTCCAAAGTTAGTGTACAAATTTTGTAATGCACGTGCACGCGCATGCGTGCGCGTGAAGACAAAATAACTATCATTTTTCATATCTACAAATGATATACTATCATCCTATTCAGGTTTCATATCGATCCCTTTAATATTCTGATTTTCCATTGTTTGTACCAAAATTGCAGTGCGCGCGCGTGCATGCACGTGCAGACAAAATGACTATCACTATGCACATCTACAAACGCTATACTATTATCCTGGAAAGTTTCATATCGATCCCTTTTGTAGTTTCTGAGAACACTACTGGACAAAAAAGTACCGGAGAAAAAGAATAATAAAAATAACTAGACACGATCTTGTTGCGAGCAACGAGTAGGTCTTCTGTCCGATTTGTTGATGCACTCGGAGTTTAAAAAAAAAAAAAAAAAAAAGACAAATGAGTCCCAATTTAGTTTCCGACTTAAAGACACTTTAGATATAATCAATTTTTCATATCATAAGCTTCTGAAGCAAAGTTGCGGTGAAATTCGTTTGAAATTCGACTCTCCAGCGAGCCATAAGGCCCGCGGGCCTATTTCTTGATGTCATTTGTTAGCCCTCTATAGACTCAACAACTTTAGTTCTATATGTCTTTACAAAATATTTACCTGTAAAAAGTTATTGAGATCGACCGATATCGACAAAAAATCGACTCTACAGGCAAGCCATTAGGACCATAGGCCTATTTCTTGATATCAATCGATAGATCTCGATAAACTGAACAACTTTTGTTCAATATGTCCTTACAAAATATTTACCAGTTACAAGTTTTTGAAATCGACTGATATTGACAAAAATCGACTCTACAGGCGAGCCATGAGGCCCACAGACCCATTTTTTGATATTGATCGATAGGTTATGACACGTTGAACAACTTTTGTTCAATAATGCTTTTCAAAAAATATGTCGTTTTAAAGATATGAGGCGTCAAATATTTACGATTTTGGCCCTTAAAATCTCGAATTACGTAACATATGACCTACTTTTTGATTTGATAAGATCAAGCTCGTTGAGATGAACATTTCCGCTTCTACAACTTATTATAAAATATTAATAGTTTCTGAGATATTCTCAAAAACATTTGGACCCTTCTGAACCCCTAATTTAAAGGGCCAGCCCGTTTTGCTTGATATTGTAAGAAAGGCCTTGTCATTTTAAACATTTTTTGCTCAACAAGTATTTAGAAATTCTTTACCGTTCTCGAGTTATCTGTACAAGAAATATTTAGGGGCCAAACTGTAGCTCCCTAACGGGGCCACATAGGGAAAAAACGAAATGTACATATTGTTTAGATTATCATTCTGAACAACTTTTGTTCAATAATGCTTTTCAAAATATTTGTCGTTTTCAAGATATGAGGCGTCAATTATTTATGATTTTGGCCCTTAAAGTCCCTTATTACGTAACATATGACCTACTTTTTGATTTGATAAGAACAAGCTCGTTTAGATGAACATTTCCGCTTCAATGACTTATTACAAAATATTAATAGTTTCTGAGATATTCTCATAAACCTTTGGACCCTTCTGGGCCCCTAATTGAAAGGGTCAGCCCCTTTTGCTTGATATCGTAAGAAAGGTCCTGACATTTCAAACATTTTTTGTTCAACAAGTATTTAGAAATTCTTTACCGTTCTCGAGTTATTTCTAGAAGTAATTTTTAGGGGCCAAACTGTAGCTCCCTAACGGGGCCACATAGGGTAAAAACGAAATATGCATATTGTTCAGATCATCATTCTGAACAACTTTTGTTCTTTATTGCTTTTCAAAATATTTGTCGTTTTCGAGATACAAGGGGTAAAAAATTTATGGTTTTGGCCCTTAAAATCCCTTATTACGTAACATATGACCTAAATTTTTATATGAATAGATTTGGATTGTTGAGATGAACATTTTTTGTTCTTTGACTTATACCAAAATATTAACGATTTTTGAGATATTTGATCTAGACTTTGAGCCCTTCTAGATCCCTAATTGAAGGGGCTAGCCCCTAAATCTTGATATTTTCGAAAAGATCTCGTAAATGTGCACAACTTTTGTTCTACATGTCTTAACAAAATATTTGCAAGAAAAAAGATATTGGAGATCAAAGGTCAAAAATCGCCGAAATCGGCGAAGAATTTTGGCATCCATTTTTTCAGGTCCAGGCGAGCGTTTAGGCAAATCGCCTCCGGTAAAATCGAATCCCCCACAAATCTTCTAAAATGTTTACTCTATCTTGTGTAGAAATTTCAAGACTCTAGCTTCAAAACTAACGGAGGAGATGCGTGGACAACAAGGCCCTTCAAAAAGTCACTAAAAGAGAGATAACTCCTGACCGGAAGTGACGTCAAGCACGAAATTTTGCAAGCAAAGTCTCGTCACCAAACGACATCTTTCCTGAAAATTTCGTGAAAATCGATCGAGAAATGGCTGAGAAAAACGCGTGTACTACCAAGGAAAATAATAATAATAATAATAATAATAATAATAACTAGACACGATCTCGTTGAGAGCAACGAGTAGGTCTTCCGTCCGATTTGTTGATGCACTCGGAGTTTAAAAAAAAAAAAAAAAAGACAAATGAGTCCCAATTTAGTTTCCGACTTTAAGACACTTTAGATATAATCAATTTTTCATATCTAAGCTTCTGAAGCAAAGTTGCGGTGAAATTCGTTTGAAATTCGACTCTCCAGCGAGCCATAAGGCCCGCGGGCCTATTTCTTGATGTCATTTGTTAGCCCTCTATAGACTCAACAACTTTAGTTCTATATGTCTTTACAAAATATTTACCTGTAAAAAGTTATTGAGATCGACCGATATCGACAAAAAATCGACTCTACAGGCGAGCCATTAGGACCATAGGCCTATTTCTTGATATCAATTGATAGATCTCGATAAACTGAACAACTTTTGTTCAATATGTCCTTACAAAATATTTACCAGTTACAAGTTTTTGAAATCGACTGATATCGACAAAAATCGACTCTACAGGCGAGCCATGAGGCCCACAGACCCATTTTTTGATATTGATCGATAGGTTATGACACATTGAACAACTTTTGTTCAATAATGCTTTTCAAAAAATATGTCGTTTTAAAGATATGAGGCGTCAAATATTTACGATTTTGGCCCTTAAAATCTCGAATTACGTAACATATGACCTACTTTTTGATTTGATAAGATCAAGCTCGTTGAGATGAACATTTCCGCTTCTACAACTTATTATAAAATATTAATAGTTTCTGAGATATTCTCAAAAACATTTGGACCCTTCTGATCCCTTAATTTAAAGGGCCAGCCCGTTTTGCTTGATATCGTAAGAAAGGCCTTGTCATTTTAAACATTTTTTGCTCAACAAGTATTTAGAAATTCTTTACCGTTCTCGAGTTATCTGTACAAGAAATATTTAGGGGCCAAACTGTAGCTCCCTAACGGGGCCACATAGGGAAAAAACGAAATGTACATATTGTTTAGATTATCATTCTGAACAACTTTTGTTCAATAATGCTTTTCAAAATATTTGTCGTTTTCAAGATATGAGGCGTCAATTATTTATGATTTTGGCCCTTAAAATCTCTTATTACGTAACATATGACCTACTTTTTGATTTGATAAGAACAAGCTCGTTTAGATGAACATTTCCGCTTCAATGACTTATTACAAAATATTAATAGTTTCTGAGATATTCTCATAAACCTTTGGACCCTTCTGGGCCCCTAATTGAAAGGGTCAGCCCCTTTTGCTTGATATCGTAAGAAAGGTCATGACATTTCAAACATTTTTTGTTCAACAAGTATTTAGAAATTCTTTACCGTTCTCGAGTTATTTCTAGAAGTAATTTCTAGGGGCCAAACTGTAGCTCCCTAACGGCGCCACATAGGGTAAAAACGAAATATGCATATTGTTCAGATCATCATTCTGAACAACTTTTGTTCTTTATTGCTTTTCAAAATATTTGTCGTTTTCGAGATACAAGGGGTAAAAAATTTATGGTTTTGGCCCTTAAAATCCCTTATTACGTAACATATGACCTAAATTTTTATATGAATAGATTTGGATTGTTGAGATGAACATTTTTTGTTCTTTGACTTATACCAAAATATTAACGATTTTTGAGATATTTGATCTAGACTTTGAGCCCTTCTAGATCCCTAATTGAAGGGGCTAGCCCCTAAATCTTGATATTTTCGAAAAGATCTCGTAAATGTGCACAACTTTTGTTCTACATGTCTTAACAAAATATTTGCAAGAAAAAAGATATTGGAGATCAAAGGTCAAAAATCGCCGAAATCGGCGAAGAATTTTGGCATCCATTTTTTCAGGTCCAGGCGAGCGTTTAGGCAAATCGCCTCCGGTAAAATCGAATCCCCCACAAATCTTCTAAAATGTTTACTCTATCTTGTGTAGAAATTTCAAGACTCTAGCTTCAAAACTAACGGAGGAGATGTGTGGACAACAAGGCCCTTCAAAAAGTCACTAAAAGAGAGATAACTCCTGACCGGAAGTGACGTCAAGCACGAAATTTTGCAAGCAAAGTCTCGTCACCAAAAGACATCTTTCCTGAAAATTTCGTGAAAATCGATCGAGAAATGGCTGAGAAAAACGCGTGTACTACCAAGGAAAATAATAATAATAATAATAATAATGAAGAAGAAGAACGCGAACAATAATAGTAAGGTCTTCCGCAGGAGACGGAAGACCTTAATAATGAAGAAGAAGAACGCGAACAATAATAGTAAGGTCTTCCGCAGGAGACGGAAGACCTTAATAATAATGAAGAAGAAGAACGCGAACAATAATAGTAAGGTCTTCCGCAGGAGACGGAAGACCTTAATAATAATAATAAGAAGAAACAGAGTAAAAACAATATGTTCCCAAACTTTGTTTGGGGAACATAAATATGGAAACCCTTGTAACGTATGTTTTTAAATTCCAAATAATTTCACTCTTGATTTTGGCCAATCGCAGAACACTTTGTACCGCTGTTCTATTCTCACTCCATTACATCAAATGATAGGCAGTCCACGCCAAATATACAGTTATTCATCGTCATGGGAACGTTTTACCGTTATGTAATTTTTGTAGTTTTTGTCTATATGCACCAAACGTATTACTGATTACATGTATGCCTCCGCTCTTCAGGGGGGTGGGGTGAGACCGACTGTCTGTCACAAAATCTTGTGAACGCTTCTCTTATATGGCTTATCAGATAGACTTGAAACTTTGTACAATGCTTCATTGCCATTTGCAGATGTACATATTATTGGGACAGGAGGATCCAATTGTTATCATTAAAGTTATAGTGGATCTAAGAGGGGTGGATGATGTAAAATAGCTTGTGAACACTTCTCCTATATGGCTTATCGGATAGACTTGAAACTTTGTACAGTGCTTCATTGCCATATGTAGATGTGCGTATTGTTGGGACAGGAGAATCCAATTAGTTATAGTGGATCTAAGAGGGATGGAGGGTGTAAAATTATACAGTACATGTCCAATATCAAATGCAATGTTAGATATCGACGATATTAACAATAGCATGACGTTATCGTGTCGATATCATCATTTGGAAAAAAAGTTATTGTTTACTATCTACAACAGTGGTTTCAAATGACCAAGCACGATATATCGATGATATTGTTTTCATATTGTCAATGGACAGTTATAATTTACCATATATGCAAGACTATTTTCAAGTATCGTATACGATAATGATATAATGTTAGGTTTAGAGTTAAGTCTAGGGTTAGACGATATATCTATTGCCCTAACTAATGGCACCACAGTGTTCCGTCATATGGTACCAGAACCGTGGGGATCCGGGTTAGAATAGGTTCTCAGTACCCCTTGCTTGTCGTAAGAGGCGACTAAATGAGGCTGCCCTTCGGATGAGACCGTAAAAACCGAGGCCCCGCGTCACACCAGGAGTGGTACGATAAAGATCCCTCCCTGCACAAAGGCTGTCAGTTCCGATCATAGGCCTGGATTTTGTAGCCTTTCATCGTCAATATCGACGTCTCCATATGAGTGAAAATTCTCGAGAGGGACGTTAAACAATATAAAATCAAACCAGTCTAGGAACTTTTTAATCGCCCCTCGTACAGTATAAAATTTTGTATTTCAATCACAACATCGGAAGGGTAAGTTGCACGCATGATGATGATAGTCAACAAGATGATGATATCGAAGATTTCCACAGGAAAAAATATCTCAATCAAGAATTTACACATATGATCGTTATAGTCAACAAGATCTGATTCGATATCGATACGATATCGTCGATATATCGACATTATCGAAAGGAGGGAGGATCTCAACGAACTCGATTCACGATGTTCACATTGATCTGACAAGGGATCTAATATTTTCCTACAATTTACAGTGGATCAAAGAGGAGTGTTTAATAAGTTTTTCATGTACAAGTGTATGTTAACTTTCCTACTGGTACTTTAGCATAACAGTCCTTATTTTTTTTTTATAATACCACGGTTATTGCAAAGATCAAAGGAACGCCGCGGTCATTATTCTACGTGGATTCTAAAAAATTCTAAAGAACTTTTAGTAAACTTGAAATCGCAGAATTTTCCCCAAATCAATAACATTAAAACCCATGACTTTTCAACACTATACACGACCATTCCTCACGATAAATTAAAGACTAGACTTTTTGACATCATAGACAGTTGCTTCTTCAACAAAAACGGAAAACGGAAATACTCATATCTAGTTATCAGTCATTCAAAAACTAACTTTGTTAAACACCACTCTGATTCCACGCACAAGTACTCTGAAGTTGAAATAAAAAATATGCCTGAGTTCCTCATTGACAATATCTTCGTGGTCTTTCGTGATCAGGTATTCCAACAGTCTGTTGGAATTCCCATGGGCACGAATTGTGCTCCTTTGTTAGCTGACTTGTTTTTATATTCATATGAAGCAGAATTTATTCAAAAACTTCTACGCGAGAAGAAAAAATCTCTCGCTGTGGCCTTCAATTCGACTTTTAGATATATCGATGACGTTTTGTCTATTAACAATGATAGCTTTCATTCATATGTCGATTTGATATATCCCCGTGAGCTCGAAATAAAGGACACCACAGAGTCGTCCACTTCTGCTTCATACTTAGATATTTTATTGAAAGTCGATATTAACGGCAAACTGACAACTCAACTGTATGACAAACGGGATGATTTCAGCTTCTCCATCGTCAACTTCCCATATTTTTGTAGCAATATTCCATTATCACCTGCATATGGTGTTTATATATCTCAACTGATTCGATATGCAAGAGCTTGTTCTGCGTATAATCAGTTTTTAAATCGAGGTAAGCTACTGACAAACAAGTTGACGGTACAGGGATTTCAACAGTCTCGATTGAAGTCAGCATTTCGCAATTTCTATGGTCGTTATAACGATCTACTTCGTCAGTACAACCTCGCATTGGGTCAAATGCTGTCTGACGTGTTTCATACCGATTGTTAAGCCGTTCTTGACACACTGATTTTGACTGCAGATAACTCCGTTTACCTGATCAGGATATAGGGCTCACGGCGGGTGTGACCGGTCAACAGGGGATGCTTACTCCTTCTAGGCACCTGATCCCACCTCTGGTGTGTCCAGGGGTCCGTGTTTGCCCTACTATCTATTTTGTATTGCTTATAGGAGTTATGAGATTGATCACTGTTCGTTATCTTCACCTTAAATTCATATACTTTTATATGTATTAACTGATTATGAGAAATTGATACACATCTCGCTTGCACTTCGAGTTTTGCTAATGCTACAAAGTCGATGGCTGGTGATTCAATTTTAAAATCATAAAAATCAATCAAACAAATTCATAAATGCCTGAACAACATTTGGCATTCAGTATTTAAACCAATCGTCTGCATTCCGAGAGCGATACATATGTAAATTTGGGAATGCAGTTTTCCTTGAACTGTATTCAAAACAATTGATATAATCCGTTAACATCAAACTAAATACTCACGGTGGGTGTCACCGGTCGACAGGGGATGCTTACTCCTCCTAGGCACCTGACCCCACCTCTGGTGTGTCCAGGGGTCTGTGTTTGCCCAACTATATATTTTGTATTGCTTAAAGGAGTTATGAGATTGATCACTGTTCGTTATCTTCACCTTTCATACATGAAATTTTTTTCAAAATAGACTTAGAATACCCCTTCCATCTCACTTTTTCGTCAGCAAAAACAATGTAGGCTTTTCGGAAACTACTATGACGTCACAGTGACCTAATCCTATAGGAGAACGATCGATTGTTTATATCTGAGCCATAGTGGAATTGATATAAAGTTATTATTTGTGTGTAGGTTGCATTATAACCTCCTTGATTGTTTGAAATATAAAAGTCGAGGCGTTAGTCGATACTTTTACATTACAAAACATTTCTGGACCTCGGACGTTTTCCCGCAACCTACACGAAAACTCGATCCTTATTTCTTAAAACATGTACAATAATGACATTTGTCACATCGATGTTGAATGTTTTCTCTACCTTTTTCCTTAATTCACAAAGCGCAGTTCATAATGTCTGTGTTCCTACTCATGCTCTCTCCTCCATACTATGCTGTTCGTTATCTTCACCTTTCATTAAGGAGAGGGGGTTGTAATTTGAAGCACTTTCAATTTGGGGAGGTGGGAAGACATTTGTTATTAACAAAAACAAATTACATTTTCAGTATGTATTTGTGTACATAAATATTTCAATCTCGAATGCGAATAACATTTCTTTTCGCTTATATGGAGAATCAATTTTCGTGTTCATTTTGTAAATTTCTGTATCATTTCTCATTTTCATAAGTTGATAAATGATCCCTGATTGAAAACAAAACTGGAAAAAGAAATTATGCTGAAAGTGCTTTGGATGTTCACTGTACGATGTCACTTAATTCACGTCTTTGGTATGTATTCTGTATCTCATGGTGTTTCATGTTTTTTGTTTGCTACTAGTATCGACTTCAAGAAAAGGATCAGAAAATTACAGAGTTGGAAAAGAGTGTCCAAGAAATGAGAGCCCAGCAGTCAATAATACAGGTTATTGACCTTATTGCATGTTATAATAATACAGCTTATTGACCTTCAGATTAAAAGCTTCTTCTGTATTACCCGTTTTGGAGTAAACATTTACGGTGATAAGAATCCGAATTCATATAATTTACAGACACAGTCTTTGAAAAAAGACGAGGATATGACAGTACTTCGAAACTCTCTGGAAAAATTAGACATGGTGAGTATTAGTTTGATATAGGCATATGCGATACTTTGGACAATGCTGTGATTTCAGCAATTTTCGTGAAAATCAGTATAGGATTTGGCAGAGTTTGGTCGATACTTAATTTTGTGGAAAGCGACTCAAAGTTTTCGTTTTTAAGCAAAGCTACATTTCGTTGTGGATAAACTTGGTTTTATGATATAGTATAACAATGAAAATATCGTATATCACTACTAGACGGAAAAATGATGACATCCTAGTATTGTGATAAAAGGAATCATTATACCATATAAAATGTTTGATGAAAGAAATCATCATATCTTATCTTTGCAGACATACACTAAAGAAAATGATGATAACAGTCTGACCGAGGTAAAGCCATTTCTACAGTCCGGACAAATTCTGTTATATGTAGCAGTATTAAAATTCATCATTTATAGAGTGACATGTCATTCGAATGGAAACACTGATGTGCATTCAATTCTTTTGAAATGTTTTCAGGATTTCCATGAAGTGAATGTTTTGCATGAATTTTGTCAGAAGCAGAAAAAGACAATACGTAACCTACAACGAGAGATTGAGCAATTGCGGGTAATCTAAAAGTTGTTGTGTAATATCTAAAAAAAAAAAAAAAAAAAAAAAACTTGTGTAGTTTTGCCTTCTCATATTTGCTATGTTAACTTCAGTTTTAATATTATTTTATGTCCTTTTCTATGTATTTATTGTTTGTTTTAGTTTGTTTTTAGTGTTTTATTTACATGTAAAGGCTATATAAATGTACAATGATAATGATAATTAAAACTCGTTAAAAATGTGACAACGCTAAAAATGTGTCCACCACTACTAACTACAGTAAGTATACAATTATACCACAGTGCTCAGTTCAGTGGCGGATCCAGAGGGGGATGGGTGGGTCTCAGAGGTTGGATTCCTCCATTTCTTCCGAAAACTGCTGAAAATGGAAAAAATAACGCATTTTGAGGGTGGAACCCCTCCCTTTAAAAAAAATCCTGGATCCGCCCCTGCAGTCGCAAAGTAAGAAACAAGAGAAATAGTGATATGAAGCGAAATTTAAAGTAGACATCACTGCTTACTAACCAGGCCAAGATTTAACATATATGTCAGTGGCGGATCCAGGATTTCTGAAGAGGGGGCCCCACATGTGAAAGTCAAATATTAGCCAAAATATCCAATCATTTTGGGTGCCAATTCTGGAGTTTTACTCGCATCATTTCTTATTTCAATCTAAATTAAAATTCGATATTTATAGATAAGCCCCTATAGATCGAATTTTGATTAGATTATTCCAAGGTTTTCATAATATGTGAATTTGTGGCGAAAAAAATGGGATGTGTGTGTGACCCTCTCTAAATCCGCCACTGACCACCCAGTATGTTGTGACAAGTAACATGCAAATTATATAAGAAAAATTAGGCAGGGATTAGGCTTTTTGTGTAAACTAAGCCCCCACCATCACCAAATAAAAAGAAAGAAAAAAATGACCAATCAAGGATCATTCTACCTGTTTTAGTTTTTATTTTAAGTTATTTAGTAAAATAGTAATCAAAATCTTGCGTCTCTACATGTATCGTTTTGTAGGCTCTGGTAGTGTTGTGTAGGCTCTGATAGCTGGTTTATAGACTCTGATAGCCGGTTTGTAGGCTCTGGTAGTGTTGTGTAGGCTCTGATAGCTGGTTTGTAGGCTTTGGTAGCCAGTTTGTAGGCTCTGGTGGTGGTGTGTAGGCTCTGATAGCCGGTTTGTAGGCTATGATAGTGTAGCGATAGTAGATGAACGGATCAAAGGATCTAATTTTAATTAGTTTGTTATAACCGGTTTATAGACTGATAGCCGGATTGTAGGCTCTGATAGCTGGTTTGTAGGCTCTGATAGCCGGATTGTAGGCTCTGGTAGCCGGTTTGTAGGCTCTGATAGCCGGATTGTAGGCTCTGGTAGCCGGTTTGTAGGTTCTGATAGCCGGTTTGTAGGCTCTGGTAGCCGGTTTGTAGGCTCTGGTAGTGTTGTGTAGGCTCTGATAGCTGGTTTGTAGACTTTGGTAGCCAGTTTGTAGGCTCTGGTAGTGTTGTGTAGGCTCTGATAGCTGGTTTGTAGGCTTTGGTAGCCAGTTTGTAGGCTCTGGTGGTGGTGTGTAGGCTCTGATAGCCGGTTTGTAGGCTATGATAGTGTAGCGATAGTAGATGAGCGGATCAGAGGATCTAATTTTAATTAGATTGTGATAGCTGGTTTTGTAGGCTCTGGTAGCCGGTTTGTAGGCTCTAGTAGATGTTTTGTAGGCTCTGATAGCCGGTTTGTAGACTCTGGTTGCAGGTTTCGATGTTTTGTAGGCTCTGATAGCCGGTTTGTAGACTCTGGTTGCCGGTTTCGATGTTTTGCAGGCTCTGGTAGCCAGTTTCGATGTTTTGTAGACTCTGGTAGCCAGTTTCGATATTTTGTATTATTCTGCTTCATGCTTAGATATTTTATTGAAAGTAAACATTAACGGCAAGCTGACAACTCAACTCAACAAATCATAACTAGTTTGCCAATACAACCTATCATATCATACCGATTGTTAGGCCGTTCTTGGCACACTAATTTTGACTACGGATAACTCTGTTTACCTGATCAAGATACATGTATAGGGTTCACGGCGGGTGTGACCGGTCGACATGCTTACTGTTCCTTGGCACCTGATCACACCTTTAGTATATCCAGGAGTCCGTGTTTGCCCAACTCTATTTTGTATTTCCTAAAGGAGTTATGAAATTGATCGTTATCTTCACCTTTCATATTAAACAAATACTGACATTTTCAGTCATTGTGAGACTTTAACTGCCCTCTCCGCCTCCGGTCTTGGTGAATATTGTACTTCTCAAATAGGTAACATACAATAGTATCATTATATTCACCTCGAAGACACGTGTTTTCTCAGCCAATCGGAAAGCATGGTATTTTTCGATCATATAATAAAACATTGAATTGACCTCAGAAATGTCAATAATTCTAAGAAGTATATAATTTCTAAATGAAAATAAATTGCCTTGTCTATGATCTTCAATTGTCCACACTTAATTGCTTTCCCAAGCCAATTTCCGGAAACAGAGAGTTGAATAAACTGTGAAACAGGCAAACAAATGTTCATTATTAGCTCACCTGAAGTGAAAGCACACGGCAGGTTTTCTGGTTGAAATCTGTTGTCTATAACCTTCTTCGGAACCAATTGGCCAATTTCAGCCAGAGTTGACCAAAAAAAAACACCTTCACTCAAAATACCCCCCCCCCCCAAACCCAAATATCCTTTACGTAAATTGGATTTAAGTAGCTCAAATGAAGGACAATTGAAAATGTTTCGAGATATACAATCTTGTTCAAACCTACAAAAGCCAGGGCGAAAAAAAGGATTTGAAAAATCTATTCTTCTCAAGAACCACGTGAGTACAGATTGTGAAATTAATATGGAAATATTTCCATGTATAATAGTAGATTCAGAGTTGTTCAAGCTATGACTTCCGAGGATTCAGTGGGTCCTCAATATAAGTATCGAGTAGAAATCGGAAGTCGTAAGCAAACACCTCAACATACGTTATTCAAATTCCACACAGGTACTTACGTAGAGTAGATTCAAAGTATCTAAACAATATACCCAGGGTTGCGATTTACATATTTTGAAATATTCTATAAAATCAATCTTTTGGATTACACAACGGTGCACGGATGTCAAATTTTAAAGCATCCTCGACCATGCTGAGTGATGCAGAATCAAGTTTCTTACAATCGTGTCATCGGGAAAAATGCGGTTACGAAAGAAGTTTAAAGTATATATACATTGCATACATGTAGGAAAATTTTCTTCTCGAGAACTAAATGCTTACGTAAGTGAATCAGATATACAAACATAATTTAATGTTGATTCAAATTAATTTAAAAAACTTAAACCAGTACGAATCCACGTTTAATGTGTAAAGTGAGAACGTCGTAAGTCCCACCTTTCGTATGAAAGGCGAAGATATATTGATATGCACTTTTATAATAAAATATGTTCAAATCAATTAATCACTTTATAAGAAGAAAAAATGCAACCGTTCGGGTCAGGCACGTGACCTGTGGAACTTGTTTACAATAAAACAGTGGATTGTTCTTGTTTGAATTTTAGAAGTAATATTTTTCAGGAAAAGGCGAAACAAACGAGTGATACCAATAACACCGATCCGGAGTAGCAGATATTTTATTGGCACAATCAGTTCGTTAAAGATGATTTTTATCCATGTCTTAAATTCTATGTACATGATTTTATGGAATAAAAGTTGCTTATCGCATGATATTGTTATATATATTCATGTCATTTTAGCTCAGATGGGGCCACAATAAGGGTTTTATATATTCAAATAGAAACATAGGGAGGCCATTGACAAACTTTCTTCCCAAGTACTATAAGGATGCAATTTGTGAAATATGCAAGCATCCTCATGTAGTGTAAATTCGGGTTTATTCAAACCACATCCCACGAGGCGAGGACGGACAACAATGACCATTTTCACACGAAAATCATCCGATAAAGATGAAACATTCAAAACAATGTTATTCTTATATAATTCTTCACTCATCAGGGCGTAGGAAAAGATGGGCAACAGGGGCACGTGCCCCACACTTTTCAAAGTGGGGACACGTCCATGTTTCTGCTCCCCCCCCCCCAACTTTTGGAATATCTGTTATGTATTTATTATCAAAACTGAACTATACTTTATAACTAGGGCCTGTTTTGTTGTCACAATGGTTGTTTTTCTTGACTTATTTTTTTATAATCTTATTTCCGAAATTAAGAGTACGGATTAGGTTTTCTTAATACTGATTAAGGATGAATACAGAGACATTTGATATGGGTGAACAGTAAAGGATATGTATAACTATTTATGCCCCCCTATGAATATGGCTGGGATATATAGTGTTTGTCATGTCCGTCTTCCGTCCTTCCTCACACTTTGCGTTTAGTTCTGTGTTTAGCTCAGTTTCAAAGAAACTATTCAAGATATTTTCATCAAACCTTACATGTTAATACATAGTGGTATCATCTATTAAACTGCATCAATATTTTTTACCTTGACTTTTCTTGTGACCTTGACCTCACTTTTCCATATTTGGTGTTTAGCCCAGTTTCAAAACAACTATTGACAATATTTATATGAAAACTCTTTCACTGATACATATTAGTGGTAGCTATTCAACTGTGGGATTATTTTATGACCTTGACTTTCCCTGTGACCTTGACCACACTATTTCCTATTTTGATGTTTAGCTCAGTTTCAAAGCAATTAATGAAGAATTTGACTAGTAAATCTGCTCCTGCCCATATTCATATTCCGTCCTGGCCATATTCAGAAAGGGACGAAAATTCTTCATTAATTGCTTTGAAACTGAGCTATAATATGTATCAGTGAAAGAGTTTTCATATAAATATTGTCAATAGTTGTTTTGAAACTGGGCTAAACACCAAATATGGAAAAGTGAGGTCAAGGTCACTGGATAGGGTTCAGCAATAGATGTGAAATATGTTTGCACAAAAGGGATCAGTATTGAACCACTAAATACTTAGTTGTAGCATCCTGCGCAGTTGCGCTCAAAAGATCAGGAGCTAACTTCCTTAAATATTGCCTAGCTACATGTATCAATAGAAAGGTTATCATTATTCAAAATTACTTCCAACAACAGAAAAAAATATCATACTCGCACGAAATGCTGATCCTCATTTACATACATGAATATTATAAACTGACATGACAAACACCAAACTATCCCGTTTAAACGCTCAATTTCGATATCATGAAGTTTTTCTTATATCAAGTGCAAAAATGTCATCATTCATTTCCATTACTAGTATTAATTTTTATCTGTAATGTTAGAAGACATGATTATGTATCTATTCTATGTCATGATTGCTTTGTGTTTCTTATGGTGTATTGACACCAACAGACGAATTAAGTTTAATTTCCCAGTTTACTTTCGGAAGGTCGGTGGTCTCTTCCCAGGTACATTGTATCTGGGTTCTCTCTTCCACCAACAAAAACTGGGCGCCACCAGATAACTGAAAAATTGTTGAGTGTGGCGGAAAACATAAAAAGTTGAATTGAATAAATTCTAAGTGCAAAAAGGTCATGTATAGAACACTGTAGCTCAATAACAAGCATTGCGACCACAATTTTTCGTTTTAATTTCCTAATTCTCCTTCAATGTAGAAATCAAAAATAGGCTTTCCAAGAAATTGACATTACTCCAAATCTCGGGTGCAAACCTCTTTACCCAATGCAAAATTGCTATTATCTTTATAGCAATTTTCTTAGAATTTTGGTAAATTTGAATAATATTCAGAGTGAAATGAATGGGTGATACTTGAGTTAAATAGTTTAAAGATAAAAACATTTTGAATAAAGGTGACATTTTAAAAAAAATTAAAACAGTCCACTTTGCCATAGAAATAATGCATTAAATTGATAAGGGAGAGTGTTAGATAGGTTTTCCTTTTTTATGTGGGATATGACTTGTAAACAACTGAGATCTAACTGTATAAAAGCTTTTAAAGTTAACAATAGACTA
Source organism: Ostrea edulis (assembly GCF_947568905.1). Lineage (NCBI taxonomy): Eukaryota > Metazoa > Mollusca > Bivalvia > Ostreida > Ostreidae > Ostrea > Ostrea edulis. Next base: position 94,139,752 of record NC_079164.1, on the reverse strand, counting down.
GTACTTCAAAGGTTCTCTATATTGTATACATTTGTGATATGACTTGAACACAACTCAGATGTACCTGTATGAAGGCTAGCACCACACCAGACAAAGTTCACTAAAGGTTTAAACCCTGATACTAACACAACAAAGTGAATTCCCTATTGTGAAAGTACAGCATTTCTCTTCTAATTCATATCGAAATGGTGAATGAAAAAGTGTGCAGCAATTTTCCCTCTTCATGGAAAAGCTATATTTTCTTTAAAGAAAAAAGGGTTCAGTATTTTGATTTTTTCCACAAAATGAAAAATTTCAACCTATTTCCCATTGTGAATGGGGCAGAATATCAGGCCATGAGAAGGTACCGATAATCCCTGTTTTTTCACTTGAGCCAAAGGCTTAATAATGTGAGCGTTTGTGATCAAAACTTTCCGTTGTTGTTGTCATTATCTTCTTCAGAACCATCTGGCCAATTTCAACCAAACTTGGCACAAAGCATCCTTGGGTGACGGGGATTCCATTTTATTCAAATGAAGGGCAATGCCTTTCTACAAGGGGAAATATTTATAGCGAAATAGTACAGTGACATGTACAAATTTTAAAATTCTTCTTCTCCAGCATCAGCAGGCTAATTTCAATCAAACTTGGTACAATCTACCCTTGAGTGAAAGGGCTTTAACGATTTAAGCTTATTCAAATGAAGAGCTATGCCCATTTCAAAATGGAGATAATAAAAAGTGCAAAAATAGAGTGGAGTCATTAAAAATATTCTCAAGAATCACCGGGCCAGAAAAGTTCAATTTACATGTGAGCTTCCCGACATTGTGCAGATTCAAGTTTGTTAAATTCATGGCCCCTGGGGGTAGAGTAGGACCACGAAAGGGAATCAAAGTTTACATGCAAATATATAGGGAAAAGTCTTTATAAATCTTCTCAAGATCCACTAATCCAGACAAGTTCAATTACATGGCAGGTTTCTGACGTCGTGCAGATTCATGTTTGTAAAAATCATGGCCCACGGCACTTTTATAGCCCTTGGAGAATAAGTCTGTTTATTCAATAATGCATTTGAAGCCACATGGATGACATTCAAACGGTCTGAATTTACTATTACCCCGGTCACGAGGCCGTGAATATTGTGGCTTTACATTTAATATCAATATTAATTTGTTTTAAAGTACAACCAAGAGTTGGGCAAACACGGACATACAGAGAGATGGGATCGGGTGCAAAAGATGGGTAAAGATCCCCTGTCCACTGGTCACACCCGCCGTGAGTCCTATATCTTGATCAGGTAAACGGAATAATCCGTAGCCAAAATCAACGTCCAAAAGAACGGCCTAACAATCGGTATGAGACACGTCAGACAGCATCTGACCCAATGTTATGTTGTATTGCGTGGCAAGCTAAATCATCATAACGACCGTATAATTTACAAAAGGCTGATTTTAAACGAGACTGTTGAAACACCTGTAACATCAACTTGTTTGTCAGTCGCCTGCCTCGATTAAAAACTGATCATACACAGAACAAACCCCTATGGAATCTCCATATTAGTTGAATATCCAGTTCATGATTTATAACTCGTATCATTTTCAGTTTGCTTACAAATCAATCATTGAATTGATTATTATTATTTAGCAACATATAGTTGAATCAACAAAGATATCTTTCTTTCATAGAGGACTTGATTCAGTAACAACCAGTCATTTCTGGTCCTGGAATTATACAGTCTTTGATTTTACTGATATTCAGCAATTTTCATGTTGAAAATATCAGAAACAAATGTAGATTCCTCTTTCCCCAAATTGACATTTGATTTTGATTTGTCACAAAGTTGTTGATTTCCATATAACCAAACCAAGAAAAAAAATTTGGAACATTTGTAGTCATTTAAAAGAACTTGCGGAAAAATTGACACGCTGTGATCACAGGATGAGTCCGCCATTTTGTCGACAGAAAGGTCTGGAAATGTGTCTAAATGGCAGAGCCCTAGTAATCGTTCAGTCATCTTCCTATTTACCGAATAACAGTTTCAACCTGCTGTGAATGTCAAATACTGTCTGACGTGTGTAGAAACAGCTAAACGAGGGTAAAGTGCAGTACCCTATTCCAAGATGGCGATAGACAAGTAGGCTTCTATTATTTTGCACCCAATATACAAATTTAGGAAATATATATTACGAGATTGGTTGTTGATGTTGTAATAGTCTCAATGTTAGAAGGTAAATATTCCGTAGCGTGATCAGCGTCTACAAGTATTATGTACAGCGATATAGCGGTTAGAAATTCAACCAAGGTTAGGATGAAGTTAGGGTGGAGGACTTCTTTGAAACTTGATCAATTTTAACGACTAGGGTAACGCATACATATATAACTTGGTGAATGATTAAAATGTTGAATTGTTTGTTTCAAGGCCTGCCCTAATGTTTTACTTTTTGTGTTAATATTTGGAACAATCGGGTATCGAACTTTACACTACAAGTTAGGTGCTACCCAGGCTGGTATAAACTACATGTATTTGGTAATATTACTACAATATGAAATTTAAACTTATTTCGGAAATCATACGAGAACTCTTCATGTTGAGGAGATTAAAAAAAATAATTTTAGGGAAAATGTGAGAACCGTCGCGTATGTCCTTAAACATCACAAGAATTGAATTCTCTCTGAGCCATGATTAAACTAAGTCTGAAAAACAGTGTACAGTTGATTTGGATGAAAGGTGAAGATAACGAACAGTGATCAATCTCTAAACTCCTATAAGCAATACAAAATAAAGGGTTGGGCACAAAGGGATATAGCAAAAAATATTTATACTTTCAAACATCTACAGATCAAGGTATAGAAAACATTTGATATTCACTTTGAACCTGAAATGTCTCAAGACGTGAAAGAGAATCGAAGAAAAACTGTCAACAACCGATGAAAACGAGGACGAAGAGCATTTTGCAAAAACGACTAAAGTGTTTGAATAGAGAAAAGGGGGTGACTTTAGAGCTCTTCCAAGAATATACCAGTAGTTGTTCATCATCTTCTTGATATACTATAAGTTATTTTCCTGCAAATCTCTATATCATATACGATATTCCGATACTATAGTCATAACTTCCGGTCTGTTGTATACAAATCTCTATATCATATACGATATTCCGATACTATAGTCATAACTTCCGGTCTGTTATATACAAATCTCTATATCATATACGATATTCCGATACTATAGTCATAACTTCCGGTCTGTTGTATACAGGAAGCTCCAGGGAAAAGCAACAGTGTTCTTTTAGAGGGACTACAAGTATGTCATTTGATAAAGACTAAAGTGACGATAATTGTATAAATATATAGTGATAAGATCGTCAACTTTACAAGAATGGTAAAATTCTCAAACCAGAACACACTATTAGTGGTTATAACAGAATTCTTCTTGGGGTGCTTGCTTCGTCGTGTTGAAAATCGATTAAGTTTCCATCGGGTCTAGTAACAACTGAATGGGCCACTATATGGCGAAGTACCTGTATATTGATAAGAATTACGTTAGGTTACTAGTAATATGTTAGTCATCGTAAATGAATTATTCATGCAAATCATCATGAAATTGTCATATTCTTTAGTTAGAAATATAACGGATATACCAACTAAATTTTGTTGCTGACATTGAGAGTCTAAATAGAAACAATGATAAATACGAAACAGTTATCTAAAAAGGAGGAAAGTTCGAAATTGCGAAAATTCATTAAAAAAATTAAAGTTTTTTGAAATTAATTAAATGAGATCAGACCATGCAAATCATAAGCGTCGAGAGTATATTAGAAAGGACTAGCTTCAGTGATTAGGACACTGAAAATTGTACGTTTTGCGAAAAATCTTGATGAAGATTAAGGTGCGGGAACTTCCCTCGCTCCGACACCCATGCAATGTTATGCCCATACTGAAACGCCACCACTTGTTGGTGAAGTGTCACAAATTTAGACCTATGTTTAGTGTAACAACTGTACGACCGTGGCAGTGAGGGTTCGTTAACGTGCCAACGTCTGCCGCAACACAGGACCTCCGTTTTTAAGGTCATATCTAAAAGAACCATAATTTTGTCGAAGGAGCAATCATTACCTACGTTTACGACAGCTCTCAGATACCAGTGAGCTACCGCTGGAGTTGAGTTACCATTCTGCAAGATACATGTATACGTATTTGTTTGTGATCTCCAGTATCCTGCTGGGAAATGCATTATATGTTGGTAACATTCACAGAGAAATTACATGTAATACAGTACCCCAAGGAAAACGTCAATTTCATTACAGATAATATACATAGATACATTATATTCTTCATATATAAAAAATAACGGACATGAGATGGAAAATATGATATAACGTTACAAATTAGTAAGATTTGATACTTGAATTCATGTTCACTTGATAAAAGAAAGTTTACGATTGGTGTGACCTCTACGTCTATCAAAGTCTGTTCGCATAAACTGCCTTTAAAGCTTGTACAGTTCTATATCAATTATAAAATGAAGTATAATATAAAAATATTGCATATTTGAATAACTTTACTCTAATCGCGAAAACACTTTACGCTAAACGTTCGAAAAACCTTACCCAAATCTGTAGCAAAACTTTGAGGTGGGATTTCCTGTTAAATACGTGCAGTCTAATTAAAATCTCCAGATAGGCATTTAAAACTAAAACTACTTATTTAATTGGTAGAAAAAATGAATTAGGAACCCAAGACAGAAAACATCAATAGTTTAACAAGATTTGCCTGTCGCCATCTTTGACTAGGGTGATGCACTTTTCCCTAGTTCGTTCTTCTCATGAGGTATGCCGCCTTAAATTCTCGCAGTTCATGCTCTCGTGAAATTATCTTATTTGGACAGCAAGAATTTGATAGGATATGGTTTTCTTTACAAAATTAAGAAGAGTTTCTTGAAATTAAATTCTACGCACACGTACTCTGAAGTTGAAGTAAAAAATATGCTAGAGTTCCTCAATGACAATATCTTCGTGGTCTTTGGTGATCAGGTCTTCCAACAGTCTGTTGGAATTCCTATGGGCACGAATTGTGCTACTTTGTTAGCTTACCTGTTTCTATATTAATATGGAGCAGAATTTATTCAAAAACTTATACGCGAGAAGAAATCTTTTGTTGTGACCTTCAATTCGAGATTTGGATATATCGATTTTGTTTATTAACAATGATAACTTTCATTCATATGTCGATTCGATATATCTTTGTGAGCTCTAAATCAAAGACACCACAGAGTCGTCCACTTCTGCTTCATACTTAAGATATTTTATTGAAAGTAGATATTAACGACAAACTGACAACTCAATTGCATGACAAACGGGATGATTTCAGCTTCTCCATCGTCAACTTTCCATATTTATGTAGCAATATTCCATTATCATTAGCATATGGTGTTTTTATATCTCAACTGATTCGATATGCAAGAGCTTTTTCTGCGTATAGTCAGTTTTTAATTCAAAGCAAGCTACGGACAAACAAGTTGATGGTACAGGGGTTTCAACAGTCTCGATTGAAGTCAGCATTTCGGAAATTCTATAGTCGATATAATGATCCAGTTCAATACAACCTATCATTGTGTCAAATTCTGTCTGACATGTTTCATACCGATTGTTAGGCCATTCTTGGCACACTGATTTTCGCTACGTATAACTCCGTTTACCTGATCAGGATATAGGGCTCACGGTGGGTGTGACCGGTCAACAGGGGATGTTTACTCCTCCTAGGCACCTGACCCCACCTCTGATGTGTCCAGGGGTCCGTGTTTGCCCTACTATCTATTTTGTATTGCTTATAGGAGTTATGAGATTGATCACTGCTCGTTATCTTCACCTTTCATGAGCATGTAGTAGTTTTGGTCTAAACGTGTGTTTTTTGAACTGTGGGTTATGTAAACTTTTATCTAGGCAAACTTCATAATTACCACCATCTACTGCATTGTATACTTCTGTATAAATTATTATAAAAACAATAAAGAAAAAAATGCGCGTCCAAGTTGTTTGAGCGTTATAGAGATAGATAAACGTATGTTTCCAGTTAATATAGAAACTGAAATCTCCGTATTTGTTGAATATCCAGTTCATGGTTTATAACTCGTATCAATTTCAGTTTGCTTACAAAGTCAATCATTGAATTGATGATATATTATTTAGCAACAGATAGTTGAATCAACAAAGATATCTGTCTTTCATAGAGGACTTGATTCAATAACAACCAGTCATTTCTGGTCCTGGAATTATACAGTCTTTGATTTTACTGATATTCAGCAATTTTCATGTTGAAAATATCAGAAACAAATGTAGATTCCTTTCCCCCCAAATTGATTTCTAATTTTGATTTGTCACAAAGTTGTTGATTTTCATATTTTGATTTGTCACAAAGTTGTTGATTTCCATATTTTGATTTGTCACAAAGTTGTTGATTTCCATATAACAAAATAAAACACCCTAACTTGGAAAATTTGACTCATTTGAAGAACTTGCGGAAAATCTACACGCTGTGATCACAGGATGAGACTGTCATTTTGTCAACAGAAAGGTCTGGAAATGTTTCTGAATGGCAGAGCCTAGTAACCGTTTAGTCACCTTTCTGTTTACCGAATAACATAGTTTCAACCTGTGAATGTCAAACACTGTATCATAACAAGCCTCTCCCATTGATCATAACAGCCTTCTGTCGTAGGAAGACTCTCCGCTTATGGTAAATAGATTAGAATTGGGATGGGCGACAAAAGCGAGAGGTACCACACACTTCGCTAACACATGTCCTTGTGAACCATCCCAGAGCTAGCACTATCACAGTCTCCAACCTTGATTACAATTGGACCTCAGATATCGTTTACCTGATCGATATATAGGGCTCATGGCGGGTGTGACCGGTCTACAGGGGATGCTTACTCCTCCTCGGCACCTGATCCCACTTCTGTTGTGTCCGGGGGTCCGTGTTTGACCAACTATCTATTTTTGTATTGCTTGTGGGAGTTATGGGATTGATCACTGTTCGTTATCTTTACTTCTTACACATGCGCACAGCATAACTGAATTCAATTTAATGGAAGATGGAACACTCTAATCTACTATTCTTAATCATCAGTATCTTTGCTTATTTTGTAATGTATACTGTCAGGCACGTATCATCTTTTCTCAAACTGAGGGGGCAGCCGGTAGATAAAGCAGAAATTGGTTTTTCAAAAAACCTTGACAATCAATAAAAGTGATAAGTAACCACAACAAACAGTCCAAGATGTTTTGCTCCATCTTCAAACTCCGATGTTGGGTAGTTGAGGCTCTAGTCTTCTACTACTGCCAGTGTGTTTGGTGTATATTATAATACACGTACTTCAATACCCTCCCCTCCAAAAAAAAACCCCACCACCCCACATTTTGAAAACGATTTCATATTTTATTTTATCTGCAAAAAAGATAAAATTCATGTAAAGAAATAATCATTATGAAAATGGATGAATCCCCACAAAATTAACAAATAAATAGTGCAGACATTAGATAGATGAATAATGAAAAGAAATAGATCCAAATTTTTAATGATATTTAAAAAAAAGAATCCTTGACTAAAAGTCTTATTGCAAGATTTATCTTTCAAATTTTGACCAGACTGAAATAGATGCATTCAATATAAAAAGAAGAAATAATTTTAAAAGCATTGGATGGTTATTTACAGTTAAAGGTTAAAACCGAAGTGATTTGCATCATGTACAATCTAGATGACAGGAGAGAATGCATGTTTATATACACGCATGATTTCTTTCCAGAAAATGATTTTCCCATTTTAACGTAGTATCACACTCCTGTGACGTCATAAGATTTCACAAAGTCAATGATTTTCATGCATGATCTATGCAGGATTTCATAAAGAGGGTGTTTCACCGAAGCGGGGATTTTCCTTAATCGGAGCTTGGTTCCAGCACCCGTGACGTAGAACTGACATTCATCCATATTTATATACTCTTATTGCGTATTTGCCATTTAAATACCTGTAGGATTCCCCAGTACTAAGGACAAGCCAAATACATTTTATGTGTCAATACATTATACATGTAGTCTAAACATAATTTTTGAAATCATGAAAATTAAATTGTGTTTTTTTTCTTCTTCTGAATATCAGAAACAATATATACGGTTACATGTTACGGGTGTATCAAATAATTAATATCATATACTACTACAGTCTTATACTCTTATACATTATTTTCTACAAACATGAGTTAGCAACTGTACATGACTCTGACCACAAAACAAAATACGGGAAGCTTAATACGAATTGATAAAGTTCAGCAAAATTATATGTACATGCACCTGAAAACATTAATTCACCATAATAATTTGCTACTGGAATACATATAAACTCAAACCGTTTAACGGTTATATACCTTGTTTGGCCTTAAAGTTTTTCTTGCAAAGCTTTGCAAAGTTCACAACGGTTATTCGTGAAAGACACCATATTATGCCTTTGTCAATACCTTTCACTCAGAAAAACATACAAGTTCTCGTTAACAACCTTGACTATTAAACCATAGGTATTGCTCGCTGTATTCGGCGTGTTTACAGCGAAACCCATTCACAAAATAAACAGTTTATATTTTGGAAGCTTATTTCAAACTCGGTACATTGTAATAAACAGAGATTTGACCTGAAACATTTATAAAAACTAGAAATATGTTTCAATTAAGAAAAAATCTAGATGGAAAACGTAATATGAAAAAAATGTGTTCGTGAGGGATTCGGTCGTTTTAAAGTAGAACACACCTTTACATATTAAATTCGACGACCTTACCCACTGAACCACTCAGTAGACCATACATTTCTAAGGAAAATCAACGTACAGGTGAAGATAAAAATAATATCAATGAAGTCGTTTCGATTTTTTGAATTTTACAAAAATATGCCCCTGTGACAACTCGAAGAACATATTCATGCTAAATTTATTTTGTTTCACGGAGGCAGTTTTTCTGAAATTCGGAGACACCCCTCAATTTTAACGCTAAAAATCATAACTCGCTTATTGCTCGATTTAAACTCGAATTATTTTGGCTAATTTTTGTCAATACACGTCTTTTAAACTTATTTTCAAAAATATTTAAATCAACACATAAGTTCCTATTGGTTTTTTCCATATATTTGAATAACTTAATTTTATCGATCTTTCATGCAACACCTTTAGGGAAATTAACATGAGACATGCACCACCTTCTTTTGTTGGAGTCAATGAAAAGCGAAGATAAAGAACAATGATCAATCTCATAACTCCTATAAGGAAAACACAATAGAGAGTTGGGCAAACACGGACCTCTGGGTATTCCAAATGTGGGATCAGATGCCTTGGAGGAGTAAGCATCCCCTATCGACCAGTCACACCCGCCACGAACCCTATATATCACCATCAGGTAAACATAATAGTAGTTATTCAAATGACATCCGCCAGATTTCTTGGTTCCATTTGACTTTTGTATTCCATAAGCTGGTCCCGGAAATCTAGAAAAGATTGCACCCAACATATAACGTTCCTGGAGGTACTTCCAAGATCCTGTAATATGTGAGGGATCCCACATATCGAGATTTGAATTTCTATTTGAGAATATAACAAATATGAAGTGCCAGCTCTGTAACTGGTTTGAGTGTAATCAGGACATTTTTTAGTTTCTGTAATTCTCTCCCCATGCATTGTAAATAAACAAGCGATGAAAATTACATGATAGATTCAAAGTATAGATACATAGAAAAATGGAATAAAAAACGGGTGTCTAGATATTCGAATCCTTCCTCGGGAGTATTCAGTTCTCACTAGATTGGCCTATATTTATAAAGAACTGAAGTTTATGTATTTTATATCGGCCATTTGTGACTTCAGGCGCAGGGTTCAATATAAAACGCGATATAGTTATGCATGCCTTTGAAAAACAATCATATTTGAATTTTCTGAATACTAGTATTTTGTTAGAAAATGCCGTGAAGATATGAGTGCCACATGCACGTGCAAAAGGTAAGTTATGCACCTGCGACCTTTTCATTGGTATGTAATCCTAATGATGGATTTCAGAAATCGCATGACATGTATGTCGATCAAAAGCAGGAAATATTGTTTGTAATGGATGCCAGAATAAATGAAGGGTTTGAGTGGGTGCCCATCAGAATGTTTGTAGATTTACTTACATAATGATTAGACAGAAAATAGTAGGTGCATTTCCGATAAAGGTCATTGTGTTAAAACATCAAAGAAGCTTGGTAAAATATAAATTCTTTTTCTTTAAGGATATGTCACAAACGCACATTCTTCATTTTGATTTACAGGACTTGTTGATATACTGTAACGTGTAGCGGTCACCCATCCAAGTGCTTAACTTGTGTGATCAAGACACTCTACCAAGTCACTAGAAAAAGCTAGCTCCCTCTATACTGTTCCCCTTCTTCCTTTCATGGAAGCTTCGATCCGAAGCTTAGCGTGATCGAGAGTTTTCTCCGAGTGTTTTGCACCTGCTCAGCAACGGCATCCGCCGTTCCCGACGACAACTACTGTCGTCCCTGGATGAATCCACGTCAGTACTCTACCTGAAGCAAGTTTCTCACGAAACACCAGTCACCACGCTGTCACCAATTTCTCACTGGTATCGGTCACCCAGCCAAGTGTCCATCACGCTCGCCGTTGCATAACTTGCGTGATCAAGAGAAAGACTACCACATCGCTAGAAAAGCTAGTTCTACTCCAGATATATTGAAATTCAGAGAACCGACCTGAATTGTTCATTATATCCAAAGCTCAATATAAAAGATGTTGAACTATATAGATAATGTCACTGGGGATTTGATTTTACTTCAGTATAACAGATAGTTCAGTATAAGTGACTTCATTATAACAGATAGTTCAGTATAAGTGACTTTAATATAACAGATAGTTCAATATAAGTAACTTCAGCATAACAGCTAGTTCAGTATAAGTGACTTCATTATAACAGATAGTTCAGTATAAGTGACTTCATTATAACAGAGAGTTCAGTATAAGTGACTTTAATATAACAGATAGTTCAATATAAGTAACTTCAGCATAACAGCTAGTTCAGTATAAGTGACTTCATTATAACAGATAGTTCAATATAAGTGACTTCAATATAACAGATAGTTCAATATAAGTGAATTCATTATAACAGATAGTTCAGTATAAGTGACTTCAGTATTACAGATAGTACAATATAAATGACTTCAATATAATAGATAGTTCAATACAAGTGACTTCAATATAACAGATAGTTCAATATAAGTGACTTCAGCATAACAGATAGTTCAGTATAAGTGACTTCATTATAACAGATAGTTCAGTATAAGTGACTTCATTATAACAGATAGTTCAGTATAAGTGACTTAATTATAACAGATAGTTCAGTATAAGTGACTTCATTGTAAGAGGAGTAGACTGTATAAGTTTCCTATGTACTGACCGCTACATTTCCTCCTTCTCAAGGAAGCTTCGTCCCAAAGCTTAGCCTGAGTTCACTCTAAATGCTTGACACCTCTTTACAAACGGCATCCACCGTTCCTGACAACAATCCCTATCTTCCCTGGACGAAGCCATGCCCGTAAAAGGACACAAAGTCCCAGAGCTCCGAAGAGACTCTACCTGAAGAAATCCCACCAAACACCAGAGTCACTACGCTGCCACCATTTTGTAACATGTAGCGATCACCCAGCCAATTGCTGATTACGCTCGGTGTTGCTTAACTCTCGTGATCAAGAGAGAAACACTACCATATCACTAGAAAAGCCAGCTCTCTCGCGACGCATTATAAGTTCCCTCTATACTGTCCACTACAATATTAGTGAAGAACATAGTTGCCAGCATTTATTTTTATCAACATACGAGAAAGAAAACATTGAAATAGTTATGGATTCTTTATAGCTATTTACAAGAGTTGCCTGATATTCTAATAAGCGTATATCCCCCATTTTAAATTAGAAATTGATTCTTTGGTGCACATATAGAGGGAGGAGTTCATCGACAAATTACAAAAACGGTGATCTCTTGTCCAGATATGACTTTGTTGTGTTAAACAATGCCTTTTAACCTTGTTTTTTATTTTATAAAACACGTGACTCCATCTCATTTCAAAGAAAACTTGACTGAATTCTCATAAGTTGACGTACCTATTTCAGTATTAAAACATTGCATCTTTTCAGACAAGTTTGCCAAACCTTACGTAACATTCTTGCTCTCTACGAAAGAATTCAAACTGATTTTGTTTGTTTCAAACATCTGTGGACACCTTTCAGTTAATCCTGATCGTAGCAAACTATAAAATTCCTTTTTTCTGCAAGGTTTATTTTACCTGTATGATTTAAGGATTAAAAAAAAACCTAAAGGAATTCCAAATTTCAAAAGGGAAAATAAACCTGTAGGGAATTTTATGAAAGACGAGAAGTCCCAAAAGGATTGTGTTTTTTTTAAAAAAAAACAAACTCGGAGAATGTAGATTTCTTGTAGAGTTCATTTCCTTCCAAAGATGATCATCTCGCCTGTCAGATGATGTAGATTTAATTCCTGTAGAGTTCTCCTCTGATGATCATCTCGCCTGTTAGATGATGTAGATGTAATTCCTGTAGAGTTCTCCTCTGATGATTATCTCGCCTGTTAGATGATGTAGATGTAATTCCTGTAGAGTTCTCCTCTGATGATTATCTCGCCTGTCAGATGATGTAGATGTAAGTCCTGTAGAGTTCCCTTCTGATGATCATCTCGCCTGTCAGATGATGTAGATTTAATTCATGTAGAGTTCTCCTCTGATGATTATCTCGCCTGTCAGATGATGTAGATGTAATTCCTGTAAAACTCTCTTCTGATGATCATCTCGCCTGTTAAATGAGACTTACATTGACTGTTCTGCAGTCTAAATGAAAAGTGATGAAAACAAACAGTGATGAATCTCGCAAATTCCAAAGAATACAAAATTAAGAGTAGAGCAAACACGGACCCCTAGATATACCAGAGGTGGGATCAGACAAACACGGACCCCTGGATATACCAGAGGTGGGATCAGACAAACACGGACCCCTGAATACATCAGAGGTGGGATCGGGTGCCTAGGACAAGTAAGCACACCCTGTCGACCAGTCACACCCGGCATGAACACTCCATCAGACAGATCTTGATAGCCTATTAGATGACATTTTCGTTATCTCAAACACTCATTAGTATACATGTACGTAGAACTAAGCCATTATGAGGAAGTAAAGTACCTACAATGTAGCTTAAAGTATTTTGTATTATATAAGGCGCTATATAGATTTCATTCAGCATTATTATAGTAACCTCCTTAACGAAATGCTTTTTTGTGCAACATATACCCCCTTAATCAAAAATGTATACGATTGTCATCTTTTGTACACTGTCTGCACTGTAATACATGTACCACGTGACTCAGATGTCTTCCGGTACTTAATTCAAACAGAGTTAATTGCAGATTATACACCCGCCGACGTTAAAAATTTATGTAATATCATCAATTCCATCGATTTCATTTTGACCCACAAACTAACGATTTACACTGTGCTTGTCATACAAATTCAAAAGCAGGATTGACGAAATTCATCATGGGATGAACTCTCTTCAATAAACCTTTTATCTTTTTGTCTAAAATGGTACGGAATATTGAATTTCTCTATGGAGTGTTCGTGACAATGTGAGGTTTTTAAAATGACAACTTTTACGTAGGTAAATCATCTGATTTTCTTAATTGATTGAGACAAAATAAAATTCCATATGTAGCTAGTTATTAAATAATGTGTCAACATTTTATGTCATACCTCAATATTTAGTTTACTTTATTGCAGAAAGAATTGACAAAATACACCACGTGGAACGTGAAGAGGGTAAGTTCAACATATATTATTTGTTTTCTGTCATCCCTTGGGCGGATTCAAAGTTTCCTACCAGGTTTGGCATCTTGAGTCGCGAGTTCTAATGTACATTAAGATTATGCTTTTATATTCCTTAGAATGATCGCAAAACGTAATGGGTAAACCAGACCAACTTGTAAAGATGAAAGAGATTACGACATCTGGAAAAAAGGTCAACCAGGATTTATATTTTTTCTAAGGACTGCTAATAACCAATGTAAAAGGTGTGCTGCATCAAACAAGAACAGATTTGAAACCCATGTTCTCCTTGTTTGTGCATGGCTGCTATCAGTGATAGTGAGTCTGTCACTGATACATGTATATGTATAAGACTACACCTGTCCTAAATAAGAAACATAAAAATAAAGAATTAAGAATAAGAAGTGTAAATATGTATAAATATACAAGTATATTTGTAAGTCTCTTTGACAGTTCAATTCCAAAAAAATACACCTATTGGAAACTTTAAATGATCAGCGAGAGAAAACAAACCTACAGATGAATATCTAAAAAAAAATATGTCTAAATACAGTAAACGACGGACAAATTCAAATGTATGTAGCAGTATAAGAAGACTTTATTTGGATAGCTTATTGCTGTATCATATGAAATTTAAATTTCCAGGTGCCTTCACGTAGTTTAGATACAAAGGTGTTTCAGGCTTTAAAGTTATCTCTCCGAGTTCTGAAGATCCGCTCTGATCCACTGCCGGGTACAGGTGTATTAGCGATATCGCTTTCTGATTCCATTATAATAGGAATTCCCATCTCTGTCAACAAGTCAAGTAGAATTGGCGCACTACAAACGCAGTGTTGTTTAATTCTTTCTCTGGTGCGGCATACGATAGCCTAAAATCACTGAAATTCTTTTTTTAAAGAGAAACACAAAGAGCTTTACCAGGCCATCAGAAGTGTTTCGGGGGGACTGTCAAAACTAGACATGTCCACACGAGACTAATACCCTCCCTGAGGTTCCATCCATATGAGGACATAATTAAAGGGGCATTAGCTGTAATTTTGTCACCAAAATTTGAAATTCAACGGACATTGCTCTATATTATATATTGTTTCAAATACATGTACATTTGTACATTTTAACCTCAGCTCAGGAACATGAATATGCAACTTTGGTGATTAAATAATTATTGTCTTGCTAGACAATACTTCTTCCTGATATATTTCTTTACACTAAAAGCGATTAGCTAACGCAGTTTTTTTGTTTGTTTGTTTGTTTTTTTTCTTTTGTTTTAGATTTCTTTTGATGTTTGTACAAAATAAATGTTTTTATTAGTCATTAGTATGTATTCTTATGTCATTGAGAGATTTTGAGAAGAAATGGTTGCCATCACTTTCACTGCTAATGCCCCTTTAAAATGTTGTATAGAAGAAGAACAACATTATCCAGGATTTATTCCAGTAACAGGATACAGTGAATTCCTTTGAGCTCGATATTTACTAAATTCCGAACACCGGGAACGTATGCTGAGTCTGAGAATAGTCAGTTTGGATAATAACCGTGATTTTTAAAAATAGGATTAAACACTTCTATTCAATTTGTGAGTAAAATGTCTAGAGTTTACACATCGATAAAATCTTCAAAAAAAAAAAAAAAAGAAAAAAAAAAAAAAGGTTTGATTGTTATAATTCCAATTCGTTCACTGCATGTATTAGCAATTAAAAAAACAACAACATACGCACACACAAAAGATCAATAGTTTCACCGCACTACGTTATTTACTTTCAGGCGCGTATGAATTCATCGCGTATTCGGATTTATTGATGTGTAAATTCTCGTTCAGCTTAATTTTTGTGCAGTCAAAACAATTGTAATAAATAACAATGGAATTATTATGTAGTGAAGGTATAACGAAAGATCAGAGACATTCCTTTGACCTCGATATTTATCAATGATCATGGTGATTGAAGAAGCATTATCTTAGTAAATGTCCGGACAAAATAATGTCCACACACACGCGGACAGACAGCCAGACAAATGAGCATGATGATTCCATTACCCCCCCCCCCCCTCGCTGGAGTTATGCAGTAGTAGAGAACAAATCGTTATATCGTTACAAAATTCATAATAAAGTTCACAAAGTGGAAAAAATAGTGCATGTAAAATGAATTATACGCCATCTTTTTGATATTATTAGTGTTTTTGGATGTACATTGGCTGGGATCAATTTGTGTAAATTAACATGTCTATTTGCCCATTTGCAAACCTAGTCATTAATAAACGGTTGTTTGTATTAAGCCAATTAATTTTTGTATATTTTGGTCTATTTCGTCACTTTGTTTGAATTTGATTTATTACGTCATTTGTTTGATCATGATAATAAATGACATGTTCACTTAAAATGTTGTTATTTCGTTACATACACTTCGATAATTATCCAGTAACAGAAACTGAGCCACGGAATGCCAGAATTTTTACTCATATATGTGTTTTTTCTATTTCAAAATTGCGGAATATAAAGAACAATTGTCCATTTATAAGGATAATGAAGGGTGCAGATAACGAGCAGTGATCAATCTCATAACTCCTATAAAGGTGAAGATAACGAGCAGTGATCAATCTCATAACTCCTACAAGCAATACAAAATAGATAGTTGGGCAAACACGAACCCCTGGACACACCAGAGGTGGGATCAGGTGCCTAGGAGGAATAAGCATCCCCTGTTTACCAGTCACACCCGACGTGAGCCCTATATCCTAATACATTTTGCCGTCTTACAGCCTAATAGATTATGACACACAAGAATACTATATGCCATTCGACGGAGGAGTAAATGAGAAATCTTTTGATGTGTAGTGCATGCATTATATGTGTTTGCCCCACTATCTATTTTGTATTGCTTATGGGATTTATGAGATCTATCACTGTTCGTTATCTTCACCTTTCATGCAACTTCTTTCATGAATGGGTCTGTCAGACGTAAGAAATGAGGGTTCGCGGACTAAAAAATGAAGACGATTTTGACGATTTCAGAACATACTTCTTTCATTTTTCAAAAACTTGCACAGTATTGGCATATAAAAGGCATGATACAATCTACTGGATCAGGCTGTATAGTTTAGAACCAATTTTGTTTCATTTCCTGCATAAATTCAGCCATAAATGGACAACATGTACTTTCTATTTTTTTTCTCAAAAAATTGTGACTTTTTGACAGGAAATTAAAATTTTGGCCAAGTCAAGCACATTTTACCAGACTACAACCATTATTTCCATAATCTAGGGAAAATCGACATCAAATCAAATAGGTTGTACTCTTTTCTACCCTAGGTTGGGATTACTTCCCCTTTTTCTTTTGAGAAATGATCACAGCACTTTTAACTGTCTCTAAAACAACCGAAATAACAAACCCAGTAGTTTATTGGCCTCCCAAAGCTGAAGAGTGCTACACGTACTTTTGACATAAAAAAATCAAAGTAGAGGATGAACTTTTCAAAATATTCAAAGAAAAATCTTACTGTATATATCAAAGTAATTCCCCTGTTTGTTTTGTAAAATTTGATATTGATTTATTTTCACTAAATTTGCGCGGTTAACATGAGGAGAAAAAATCTCTTGCTGTGGCCTTCAATTCGACAATAAGATATACCGACGACGTTTTATCTAGTAACAATGCTAATTTTCGTTCATATGTCGATTCGGTATATCCCAGTGAACTCGATATAAAGACACCACAGAGTCGTCCACTTTTGCTTCATACTTTAGATATTTCATTGAAAGTAGATATTAACGACAAACTAACAACTCAGCTTTATGATAAACGGGATGATTTCAACTTCTCCATTGTCAAATTCCCATATTTATGTAGCAATATTCCATTATCACCTGCATATGGTGCTTATACCTCGACAACTGATTCGATACGCAAGAGCTTGTTCTGCGTACGATAAGTTTTTAAATCGAGGCAGGCTACTGACAATCAAGTTGATGGTGCAGGGGTTTCAACAGTCTCGTTTAAAATCAGCATTTCGCAAATACTATGATCATTATAACAATCTAGTTTGCCAATACAACCTATCATTGGGTCAAATGCTGTCTGACTTGTTTCATACCGATTTTTAGGCCGTTCTTGACACACTGATTATTACTACGGATAACTCTGTTTACCAGATCATGGTGGGTGTGACCAGTCGACAGGGGATGTTTACTCCTACTAGGCACCTGATTCCACCTCTGGTATATCCAGGGGTCTGTGTTTGCCCAACTCTCTATTTTGTATTGCTTATAGAATATATGAGATTGATCACTGTTCGTTATCTTCAGCTTTTATTATTTGGAAAAAGTTTTCTGGGACATAAGTTATTTCAAGCAAAACGAGGATGTGAAGAGACCCACACCAAAGTCCTATGCAATATATTCATGCGCGCAGTGCGTGATGGCCTAGGGGGAGTTTAACGGCAAAGTTCAACTACCGACAACTAAATACATTAACGATCAATAATTTGGGTGCATAAATAGCAATTAAATATTTGGCAGCATGCTACCAAACCAATAATATAAGCCAAAATTTTGAAGGAAAAAAAAAAAAAAACCCGCCACAAGGTATTGGACCCATCACACTCGTTACATGTACATGTATAACTATACACAAATTTCATGTCAGCTGCCCAGGGGTAAATAAAAGTAACTAAGTATTGTTCATAGACGTATCATCTTACCTCTAGACCACCCCCCCCCCCCTCCACACACACAAAAGGACAGGAAACACAAATTCATAATATTTGTTCCCCTATCATATTAATGTTTCACAGCAATTTAGAGGAAATTGATCATGTTTTTGAGCAATCGGAACACCTCGCCCTTTCCTCCGTTCCTACGTAAAAAGACGTATTTATATGACGTAAAGGGCGAGGGGTACCGATTGGTTTTTGAGATGTCCAAAATATACAAAAGTTACAGACGCACGTTATACGACAGGCGGATGTGTATAGCAACAGGTCACCCGAGTGCAAACTAAAAATAAAACCTATTTATGAACCATGGTCAGAATTTGATATTACCTTAGTCACTCCTTTATCATCATTTCTATTAAATCTTAAACCGTTGTTTCCAAATACCAGAAATTTAATATTCACTATTCAATAATTCAAACAGTCAGACACCTGCACAATAGAAAGATTGCATGCGGTAATAACAATATTAAAATATGTCATTTCTGCATTGATTTGAATGACAACTTAAAACAAAAATTGTACATGTCTGCATTGAAGAAAGTTTAGGAGATGAAAAATCGAAAATATCCCCACTAGAAACAATTACATACCGAGGGAATATAGATATATTAAGATGTGCTGTCAAATTTTGATATGTTGGACGCTTATCGTAAGTCTACCTACTTAAAATCGACCAATCGATTTGTTCGACCCCATGCCATTTATTACTAGACTAGAAATGAAATGTTACTGACCAAGCAACATCAAGAAAATAAAAAAGGAAAATGGTAAGTAATTTTGTTTTTATTAGAGAAAATAGAAGTAGCAGGAAAAGCTTTTGCAAATACAAGGATGAAATTTAATTCAGAGCATTTCAATATTGAAATTTTCGAAATGAAATGAAATTCAATTTGTGAGATAAAATCTTGCCAGAAACTACTTTTAAAAACCATCTTGTAATGATTAATTATACTGACATTTATAATCCCAATGTTATTTATTACAGTTGTTTTGATTGGACAAAAATAAAGCTAAATGAAAATCTGCACATCAATAAATCCAAAAACGCTAAGTATACATACGCAACTGAAAACAAATAACATAGTGTGGGAAAATTGTTCAAATTTTTTAAATTGATAATACAGGGAACGCACTTTTATTCAGTTTTTGAGTGAAATGTCCAGAGTTTGCACATACATAAATTCTTCAAAAAGAATGTTTTATCCTATATTAATCACATAACAAATTAAGGTTTTTGTGATACTCAAAAAAAAGGGGGGGGGGGGTTCTGTGGCCGAGTGGTTAGAGCATCGCGCTCAAAATCACGCGGCCTCTCACCTCTGTCGGTGTGAATTCGAATCTTGTTCGCGCCGATAAGTATTTAAAAACAGACCGATGTATTTTTTCGAGAAAGAGTCCTTCCATAGTGGAGATTTATAACATTCACGAGAAATATTGGTTTTTTAAAAAAAAATTTCAGCTTCATTAGTCCTCAACTGAATAAAATCAAAAGATGATTATTTCGATTTACAAAATTTTCATGAAAAATGAAGAAATGCGGCGCTTGGAAATGAATAACGTCTTATTTCTATGTTTGGGCTACGCCAATTTGACCAAACATCGCATCTAGATCTACTGTGAATATGCCGTAAATGTTTATCATTATCATATATTTTTTTTTACGTTTATTGTGCTGATAATACCCAACATTGCTTATGGACACTGAAAAACGTGTGATGATGAATTTTTTTTTTTTACTAGAGATGTAGTGATACAATTTCTGATAAAGAATTAACGCTTAATGAAGCTGCAATTTTAAATATCTCCATATGAATTGTTGGTTTGTTTGATTTACATCCCGTTCTAGAATGTGTCACTTATATTGCGACGTCACCAGATGTAGGTGAAGTGTCACTTATTTTGATATGATTTTGACAATCAGTTCAACATTTTATCAATGCTTATATTGCAGAGACCTGAAGCGGTATTACTTATGACGTGTGTAGCGTCCTTAGTAACAACGGTCCTGGGATCCAAAGGTAAAATAGCACAAATGACAACTTAACCGTCAGAACGTCACAAAAAAGACATTCTAATATTATTCCACCTCCATTTATGTGTTTGTATAAACATTGTAAAAATATTAATCAGTGACATATAGGTCCTTTGGACCGGGTGTAAAAAATTACGTTTATTGTCAAATTAATTGTATAACTGTATCATTACACATGTCACTATAATAAACAATTTACTTACTTACATGTACTTACTTGTAGAGGTATACGGACTCTTTGGAGCATCACTGTTTCATTAACAATAAATTCACAGTTTCAGTAATAATAGATTTAGCAAGGGTATGAAACAATGATTTGTTATCATTAAATTATCATTTAATATTACCTCTTTACCCATATACATCTGTATACATCTACATCGTATCAAAATATTCGATCAGATTTGATCAACATCACTCTACATGCATACGCGATCAGTAGCACGCATTTCTATACAGAATTCAAGGTTTACTAAAAAGGCACCGCGCACGTGTATAGGCCTAATTAAAGACGTGCATTTGATATAAAACACAGTTAACTTTTCATCCTATACGTATCTGTAGCAGCTTAGGAAACACTGAACATTTTAAAACACTATTGGGTCATTAAAAGAATATTAAGTAAAAGGGATCTAATGATACTTGCGATGTATTTGGTCAGAGAAATATGTATCGGATCTCAGATGTAAAATGTAAATTAGCAACAACAAAAAAAAAAAAAAAAAAAAAAAAAAAAAAAATCACAACCCCCCCAAACTATATCCGGGCCACTCCTTTATGCTTATATTTTGAAAAAGGAAAACTAATTTATGATCTTATACATATTTTGTCCTTGATGATTGAATACATCAACTGACTGAATCAAAACAAAACAGGTCAAAGTTACACCAAAAACATCCGCCAAACTGACGTGTTTTGTTTTATGACGCAACGCCATGCTTCCTGTTAGTTTTCTTATAATTCTTTTCTTGATGGGAAAACTGGATGGAAAACGTATGTGCGTAGCGCATTGATGAAAACGTTTTCCGTCCAATTTTCCCTTTATTACTCCATCAAGAAAAGAATCATAGGATTCATATTCTTATCATTTGATTATGTTTTAAGATAGTAAAACAAATCGTGTCTCTCGTCAAAAAGGTTTAATCAACCGCCATGAAATGGCGCGTAGGAATACATGTACGTAACAATGACAACAGCATTAATGAGCAATCAGGTCAGGTAGAGTTACTGAGCAGAGATCAAATGGATTTTTCAGCTAATCGGAATCGCCGTAATTTCATCAAGACAATTAATATTAAATGAATCCTATGTATTTGATACCCTGCTATTTTTGCATAGAACACGGTTATTCATAAACGTACATTATCAATGTTTCTTCTGTGTGTACTTTTTCCTTTTTGCTTTGTTTTCTAGCTGCTATAAAGAAAACTTGTCAAAATATTTGATCAACACAAAAATGATAAATTAAAATGTATTTTTGATAATGGTGTACCAACAAGATAATAAAATAATCGATATGGCATTTTGAATATTCGCACCAATCAACATTGGACGTGCATTCGGAGTGATCGCCCTTTGCTCCATTAAAACGTAAATACCACACCCGAATATTTTGAAACAAAATGTCACCAGTCAGCAAAATAATTATAATGTTATATTTTGAGTATACTAGAGTTTTAATAAATATCCTTACGGGAAGTTCACTATTGTCAAAACCCTTACTACTAATTAGGAATACTCAAATTGTAAAATTATCATATAGTGTACATAATTCACTATTGCTGTCGACTACCTTGCTTTTGGCCAGGATTCTCCAACGTTTACTTTTAAAGTCCGCTCTCCGTTTAAAACTTAGCATTTTCCGATTTTTTCCCCAAAAAGCCGGAACAACATTTCAAAAAGCTCCGTTCCGTCAATGTATTGTTTTTACGTTTTAGTTATCATATCGTTAGTCCAAACTCCGCACAGTGTCAATTCTTCCGGACTACCCTCCGAATAATGGAAGTTTCTGTCAGCTCAGTATATTCCGTTACGCGCTACAACTCTAATATTTGGAGGGGAAAGTAGTCCCGGAAAATAAACATTGTGCAGAGTTTGATTGTTCACTAGAAAGCAAAATGTCGAAGTCCCCCCACCTACGACCAAAACAAAAAACAAAATCAACCCCCCCCCCAAAAAAAAACCCCGGAAGATTCACCAATTCAAAGTTTATAGAAGACTTTCCCGGTATCCATAAAATCTAAAACCGGAGAAACTTCTGGTTTTATTTTTTGCACAGGCGTGACTTGAGAGGAAATATGATTATATGATTTACAAAAACATTTATCGGGGAAGAAGCACTCTGAACTTTTAAAACTCCAGGATACAATAAAATTGCTGGTGCCCTTTCAAAAACTGATGATCTCTCAGTCATAAGAGCTGAAGTTACGTTTACAAATTTTATTGTGGAAAATAATTTGCCAAATGCTGTGGACGATCGTGATGGAAAATTGTTCCGTCGGATGCCCCCGAATTCAGACTGCGCAAAGAAGTATGGTGTGGGAAGACAAAAACTACGGCGATTTAAAAAAAACCCAACTTGATCCCATTGTTGTGAGGTACTTTGATTACACTGGTGGGAAAGTTTTCATCAACAATCAGTGAATACCAGAGCTGACGATATCGCCAACAGGTTATATATCCAGGTTTGTAACATTTTATTTAATGCATTTCAGTTTCTTCATTGTTTTATAAGCTATTTTAGCGTTTTTACTGTTCAAATGTTCTTTGAGTTCCTTTTATTTAATTCAGAATGGGGTTTCAGACGCTATTATATGAATGATCTACAAATGAATGTACCGGTACCAGAGGTGACCGGAAGGCCGTGAGTTCGAGCCCTGCTTGTGTCATGACCGTGTCAAGTCTATGACTTAAACATAAATAGTAATTACATCTTTGCCAAACGTTCGGTATTTAGAAAGAGAATCACGGGTCTTTCGGATATTACTTTAAAAATAGAGGTCCCGCGCCGCGACAGGTGTTGACACATTAAAGAATCCTCACTACTACGGTCCTTAGCGCTAAGCATAGGTCTAAGTTTGTGGTACTTCACCTACAGCTGGTGACGTCTCAATATGAGTGAAAGAATTATCAAGGGATGTAAAACAAACAAGTGAAGAGATACATGTACGTGCATTAACAAGAAATTTGAAAGTCGACCAATATCATGAGAAACTTTCTGACCGTTGTAGCAGGTAATGCTTGAGTTATAAGCAACATTCATAAGGTGTCATAGCATTTGTGGGAAACAAGGAAATTGGAGATGGTTACCTTGTTGTGAATCATTTTAAATTTTCATTGAATTGTATTTCCTGTATGAAGTTTTGATAACACCTCAGCTTTTTTGCAATACATTGTAGGTTGTGCCAGTCATTTGATGCCCCTTGCAGCAGTCTAAATCTTTACCCTTTTTCATAGAGGGTCTTCTAGTACGCATGTACTACTATTTGGATAAAAATGTCAGTGGACAACAGAAGTTAGTGTATTTTCAGATTTTACATGACACTGACATTCAAAATATTCTGAAGCACGTCTCCTCTGTAATCCATGGGTATTTGTCTACAAAGAATACTCAGCCGATGGGCGCCTACATGACTACGTGATTTTTCAAAACAGATACATTAAGATGAGAAGATACAGCAAAATCGTAGAAACACATTCCGTTTCAATAAAAGACTATCTTTCAAGAAGAGGCAGTTGAGCATGCACATCCCAACAAACCAAAGGAATCCACTCTACAACCGACAGAAAGAAGAAATGCGGAGGTTAAGGTGGATTTGCTTTTTGCAAGGCAGCAGAAATCAGATGGCAAAAAAAGTAACAAAATCAGTATTGGAAGTTGATTTTGACTGCAGAGAAAACCAGCAGAGTGATGGACACCCTGTCATTGGGTCTGAGGCAAACAATTTTGTTAAAAAGTGTGGCGAGGTTTTAAACATAAACTCATTATATGATGATGTAACAAATTACTTTGTTAAAGTGTGTGCATACATGCCGAAAAAGTTTCCATAATATGGTGATGATGTTCTGTTAAATACAGGAGTTGTAGACGTTAAGACAAGGTCTTATCTTGATTACAATCGAGTGAAATACATGAACATTTAAAGCAGATGTAGGATTTCAAAATGGAATTTCTGATTTGTTCCTGATCATATCTTGCAGGAAGACAGAATGAACGAGGTTTGCGCACTCATAGGAGAACTCAGGAATAATTAACTCGCGGAGGAAATTTTTGCTATACTCGCGGAGAAAGAATTTCCGCAAATTCAGCATACAGTGAAAAATTCTTTGAAATTTTATGAAGATAATGAAATTTAAAAAATGTCGTTATCTGCACATAGATACAGTCGATACAATACTTCCTACAGCAACATCGTTTCTATTTGAATACGTCTAGGGTAAAGTTAGGACTTCGTACGTAGGATAAAAGTTACTTTCAAATTAACACTATCGCCCACAATTAACACCTTTCAAGCAGTCCCACAGGAATGGTTCAAATGACGTGATGAGATGATAATTGGGGAAGTTAAAGATCAAAGCATCCTAGAAGTTCACCTACACAACTGGGAGCTACTTTTGTCGGTATTCTGTATGATCGTACGCAAGCACTATATCATTCTCATGTATATCTAAAATTGCCTAATTTTCTTACTTCCTTGACAACTGATGTCAAGTAGTTTGACGCCTCTTAATTGAGAAGACGAATAACATGTCTATGTGTCGATAGATCGATGTTGTATGATGCCCGTTTGTGTAGAAAGTTTGTCAAATGCACAAATAATCCACTGTGAATGTTTTTTCTTTGAAAGAGCCTCGGATTCATATCTACATTATATGATAGGAAAAGACTCGTATGAAATGAAAACAACATAGATATAAGTTTGGAATATATTTATACGCCCGTCGTAAGACGATGTCCATATCTCCGACCGTCTGTTCAAGGCTTTCTGTTTCTATTTTCATTTCTCCGCCACATATCAAGCTGAAACTCACTATGTAGCTTCTTTGTGGGTCACTCTACATTATGTCGCAATGTTGATCCATTTCAATCTCCCTTGCAGGATATTTACCTCTCTTTCCGAATATTAATGTTATTAGGAAGGTGTATTATTTGTCCATTTAACTCCTACCACAGTTTTCACGCGAGGACCTCTCTATTTCACAGAGTATGTTTTGGTTATTGAAGATGTGCATGTGGGAAGGGTTTTGATTTTCGTCAATTTTTTTTTTTAGAAAACTACAGGTTGTTAATCATATTCACTCTTTAATAAATATTACAAAGAGTACATGATTTGTCCGTCTAATTTCTCCCACAGAATTCAAGTGAGACATTTTTACATGTACTTTACAGTGTTTCATGGGTATTGAAAGATGTGCACCTGGCAATGATTTTGATTTTCTTCAATGTTTGAGAAATACCAGGTTATTGAACTCAGTCACTTTTAACGAAATATTAAACAAAGTACATTATTTTTGTCCGTCAAACCACAGACACCTGAAGTGTGGATAGCTTGTATAGATTTTATGTACATACCCCCCCCCCTTTTTTTCTAGAAAGAAAGTATTTTTATACAGAACCAATAATTTATCCAAATTATATTATTTCCCCACCGATCACCCTCAGAAGTCGTTCTGAATAGTCAATTTCAACCTTCTGTAAGCTTTAGAGATGACCACTTGTGAGATACTAATATATGTAAAGGTGTGCAACAAATCATATAAACAAACGTGGGGACTACCTACTTCGAGACCGATTCACGGGGTATAAACCAACTTTATCGAAGGAATTTCTGCAAATATCTGGTCATATGTAGTTCTACTTATGTCTTTCATAATCCCATACCATCCGTTTTATTTGTCGTATTCTGCCATTTATTTCATCGTACCCGAGCTTTTACGTCCATTGACAGCCTTAAAGGAGGTTGTGACATCACTTAGCGTCTCGCGTTATCTGATTGGCTCTTCAATATTCCGACCACCTCGGTCTTTTTCTTAGCAATGAACGAAAATACATGAAAGAGCTATTCAAAATTTTTCAAAGGCGCATGGTTTTAAAAACGAAAATGACTAATAGAAATAGCAATTCAGATTATTTCATGGTAAAAAGCCAGTTTTGATACCTAACTTTATAGAATTAATTATTTGAAGACGATAATCAATCGAAGTTAATTAAGCTGTAATGCTTATCCGAGGAATATTTTTGAAAGACGACGCAAGTGCAAGCCAATCAGAGTGAAATTATAGGTTGCTGAACTTGGTCAATATTAGGGAAATATTTTACAAATAAAGCTCTTTTTCTATTTACCTCGTGTCACAGTTTCTATTAAAGGTAGGATATTTATACGATTCAAAAGAAAGTGATGGCTGATACTACCTTCATCAAAGTTCTACAACTCATGGCTTATGAAATAAACCCTACACAAGGTTTTGGCGGGCGTATATGCACCGTCAGTACTTTTTTTTTTCTTTTCCGCAAAATCGTACTACCGCAATTTACCTCACCACAAGAAAATCTTTAAAATTTTCGATCGCGATTTTAACTTGCTATACTGTGCCACGGGACTTAAGAGGTCTTAGATATGAATTGGCCCGAACCAAACTCCATGTAGAAGACGAGATTCTCAGACGACGCCGGTAGTGGATTGGTCACACTTCGTTGGTCATGTTGACCATCTTGAATGGAATTGTCTTAGTGGAATGCACTTGTATATTTGACAAAGGAGTTTTATCTGTTATGGTAGCACTTAGTGTTTTGCTATTCGTATTTAATATATTTTTGTTTTATTCTTTGTAACAACACTCACAATTCTTTCTTTCCTAATTCGCTCCGTACAAAACATTTACAAGCAAGCCAATTATCAGACAACATTACGTAATTTTTATGATAAAATGTAACAAATATATTTTGCATTAGTTGTACTGCATGTTACTCTTGCCGTGTGGTCGCAATGTAAAACTACTTCCAGTAGTTTGATTCAAAGCGAAATAAAATTTCACTCACATTCGTATGAACGAGGCTTGTGTCTTTTTAACGGTGATAAATGGTGGAAACGTACTTCTTTATTTCCCTGTGATTGCTTATACAAAATTTTCTCTGTTTGGCAGATTGCACACCCAAACCAACCGATCTTGTGTTTGTTTTGGACGAAAGTGGCAGTGTGGGGCAAGCAAATTTTATTTTGCAAAATAAATTCGTTGCAAAGTTTGTGGAAGGTTTCGACATAGGTAGAAACGCGACTCAGGTGGCTGCAATCACGTTTTCTACGGGGCCGAAAATTGAATTTTACTTGAAAACATACCACGATAAGACAAAATTATTGGAGGCCATAAAGCAGTTCAACTATTCACATCCCGGTCTAACTATGACACACAAGGCTCTTAGCTACGTACGAACTGACATTCTGAATGTGACGAATGGAAGGAGACCGGATGCATTGCCTTTTGTTATTGTTATGACTGATGGGAAATCCATGTCAACACCATTGACAAAGAAGGAAGCCAAAAAACTTCATGACATGAATGTAACGGTTTACGCAATTGGAATTTCAAGTGAGGCTAACAAAGAAGAGTTGCAAGAAATCGCCTCTAATCGCAATTACGTAATTCTTGTGCAGGATTTTAGTGCCTTAAAATCAATACAAGGCCAAGCTTTAGCCGGTACTTGTGAAGGTAAGTTTTCGTAAATATCAAACAAGAATCTTCGAAGTGTCTAACAACTGAACAACCTTCACTAGAATCTTAAAAAATCATTTCCTTATTACTTATTTGTGTGATATATGACCAATACCTGTTCAAAAACTGTTGAAATACTTATATAAGGTATATGTTCTGTGTGATCATGACCTTAACAAAATGACCTTGAGAGATCCTGGTCCAAACGATAAATAAGGAAAGGTGAAAATAACGAACAGTGATTGATCTCATAAATCCTATAAGGAATACAAAATAAAGAGTTGGGCAAATACGGACCCCTGGGCATACCTAGGAGGAGTAAGCATTGGAGTAAGAATTTGCGAGAGGCTGACTTTAAACGAGACTGTTGAAACCCCTGTAACATCAACTTTTTGTCAGTGGGTTGTCTCGATTTAAAAACTATTGATAGTACAGGGGTTTCAACAGTCAACTGTCAAGAGTGTAGAGTAACTGTTGCTTTTCGAAAATGCTAGCTATGGTCGTTATAACGAAATAGTTTCCCAATACAACTTATCATTGGGTCAAATGCTGTCTGACGTGTTTCATACCGAATGCAAAACATTCTTGACACACTGATTTTGACTACGGGTAACTCCGTTTACCTGATCAGTATACAGGACTCACGGTGGGTGTGACCGGTTGACAGGGGATCCTTACTCCTCCTAGGTACCTGATCCCACCTCTGGTGTGTCCAGGGGTCCGTGTTTGCCCAACTATGTATTTTGTATTACTTATAGGAGTTATGAGATTGATCACTGTTCGTTATCTTCATTCCGTATTTCTTGTAAATTTATTTGCAGTATTGCATCATTAACGGCAGACTAACAACTCAACTTTATGACAAACGGGATGATTTCAGTTTCTCCATCGTCAACTTCCCATGTTTATGTAGCAATATTCCATTATTACCTGCATATGGTGTTTATATATCTCAACTGATTTGATACACAAGAGATTGTTCTGCGTATAGTCAGTTTTTAAATCGAGGCAGGCTACTGACAAACAAGTTGATGTTGCAGAGGTTTCAATAGTCTCGTTTAAAGTTAGCATTTTGCAAATTCTATGGTCGTTATAACGATCTAATTTGCCAATACAACCTATCATTGGGTCAAATACTGTCTGATTTGTTTCATAGCGATTGTTAGGCCGTTCTTGGCACACTGAATTTGACTACGGATAACTCTGTTTACCTGATCAAGATATAGGGCTCACGGCGGGTGTGATCGGTCAACAGGGAATGCTTACTCCTCCTAGACACCTGATCCCACCTCTGGTATATCCAGTGGTCCGTGTTTGCCCAACTCTCAACTGTTCGTTATCTTGTACCAATACTAATATCAAAGCAAAACCATCTGCAAACTTCCTCTTTGGCAATGAAGACTTTTATGTTTAATGTTTTATCTTTTTTCGACGATTAACAAACAAATTCTACAACTTCTATGAATGGTTCTCGTTGGGTCGGATATTTCCGTGAAAGGGTCATCGTTGAGTGTACAAATCTTTAACTTTTATGTTTAAACCGTTAATTTTTCATGCAATAGTAGTAGGCTGTTTCATCCAATTCTTTGAAATCTTATAAATACACGTAAGCCAAATTTTATTCAGAATTAATTTGACCTGAAAGATATATATATATATATATATATATATATATATATATATAACGTTAAACCTTAAAAGTCGCTTGCACAAGACTCCGCCCATTGATTAAAAGGTTCAGTGTACAAATCTTTAACAACTGAGTGATTTGGTACAATTTTACAAAACAGAGTTTGCAGTTACAGTGTACGCTATAACGTCATCCTCTAAACCTTGCAATGTCAGAATTAAACTTTGAATGTTTACAGCTATTTTGAAGAAAGTAAAGGGAAGCAACTTTACAGTATCTACAAAACCTTTGTCGACCAAAACAACCACAGCCACAACTAAACGGACCACTCCCACCACTAGACGGACCACTCCCACCACTAGACGGACCACTCCCACAACAACTAAACGGACCACTCGCACTACTACTATTAAACATACCACTCCCACCACAACTACCACTAGAAAGACCACTCCCACCACAACCACTACCACCACAACCACTCCCACCACTAAAAGGACCACTCCAACCACAAGAAGGACTACTCCCACCACCACAACCACAACTAGAAAGACCACCATTAAACGGACAACTCCCACCACAACCACCCCCATGACAACTACCACTAGAAAGACCACCACTAAACGGACAACTCCCACCACAACCACTCCCATGACAACTACCACTAAAAAGACCACCACTAAACGGACAACTCCCACCACAACCACTCCCATGACAACTACCACTAGAAAGACCACCACTAAACAGACAACTCCCACCACAACCACTCCCATGACAACTACCACTAGAAAGACCACCACTAAACGGACAACTCCCACCACAACCACTCCCATGACAACTACCACTAGAAAGACCACCACTAAACGGACAACTCCCACCACAACCACTCCCATGACAACTACCAATAGAAAGACCACCACTAAACGGACAACTCCCACCACAACCACTCCCATGACAACTACCACTAGAAAGACCACCACTAAACGGACAACTCCCACCACAACCACTCCCATGACAACTACCAATAGAAAGACCACCACTAAGCGGACTACTCCAACCACAACTACTACAGCCAAAAGGACTATTCCCACCACAGCAAAAGCTTCTCCCACTACTGGTGCAACTGTGCCTCTTTCAGGTTTGCAATTTCTTTTAAATGTTCATAAAGTTAGTAGATTTATACTATATGAATACATAATGTTTTGCAGTAAAATATTATAAAATAAGCACATATATATGCTGGATTGAACAATGGCATTTTAAAATATTGTAATCATATATATTGCAGCATTAGGTTGTGACTTTGAATATTCAAATTGCGGATTTTTATTACAACATCCACTTTCCAACTCTTCATGGATCATTTGCAATGGATCAACCACATCATCTAAAACAGGACCAATCACCGACCACACCTTTAAAAATTCATCAGGAAAATTCATATACGTGGATGGAGGTTTGATGAGGCCACATAAATCCGCATACATCGTGAGCCCATTGATAAATAATATTTTGAAAAATGAAGCGTGTCTCCAGTTTCATTATCAAATGTTTGGGAAAGACAACAAGACGCTCAATGTGTACATAACAAATGGTTCCACGTCATTGCAAGATGCAAATTTGATATGGTCGAGGACAATCAATGAAACATTCAGCTGGTATTTTACCAAAGTGCCCCTGCTTGGAGGATTCTCAGGACGGGTAATACATTCAAAAGCAATTGTTAAAAGAAATATAATCTAAAATTGTTAGAGATATCATTACACTTTTTTTTTTTTTTTTTTTTTACACATTGTTGTTTAGCGCCCCATTCGAGATTTTTTTCCGGTTATATGGAGATGTCACCCACTGTAGATAAAGTGCCACAATGTTTGCATTATGCATGACACTTAAGGTCGTACAAAAGGCACGTTTACCGCGCCAAGACTTACCGTGGCCTCCATTTTAAAAGGTCACTTCCGAAAAAAACCGCCTTTGTTTTCATTACTAATGCGAGGCGACTGGAGAAGAAACAATCAGTACGCTTTTTAATGTTTAAGCCGCAACCATGAATCGCTTTGTTTTGTTTGTTTTACGTCCCTTCGAGATTTTTTTTTTACTCATGAAAGACGAAGATAACTAACAGTGATCAATCTCATAACCCCCATTAGGAATACAAAATAAAGAGTTGGGGAAACACGGATATTTGGATATCCCATAAGTGAATCAGGTGCCTAAGAGGAGCAAACATCCCCTGTCCATCGGTCACACCCGCCGCGCACCCTATATCTTAATCAGATAAAAGGAGTAATCGGTAGTCAAAAGTAGTATGTCAAGAACGGTCTAAGAATCGGTATGAAACATTTGACCTAATGATAGGTTGTATTGGCAAACTAGATCGTTATAACGACTATAGAATTTGCGAAATGTTGACTTTAAACGAGACTGTTGGAACTCCTGCACTATCAACTTGTTTGTGAGTAGTCTGCCTCGATTTACAATCTGATCATATGCAGAACAAGCTTTTGTGTATCGAATCAGTTGAGAGATGTAAACACTTTATACAGGTAATAATGGAATATTGTTACATAGATAAGGGAAGTTGACGATGGAGAAGATCACATCTGAAAAACCCGTTATTCTCACTTTTTAATGCAATGTGTTTGGCGAAGGAGCAAGCATTATCTATTTAACGTCTTAGGTTTGACTCGGCATGACACAAACGTAGCTCGAACTCACGACCTCCCGGTTACAAAGCGAACGCCCTACCACTGAGCTACCGCGACAAGTCCGGGAATTGTACATGAAACCTCCAGGATGCGATGTGAGCGACTTCACCACTAGGCTACCCGTTAAATGTTTAACCTTAGTTATCACGTTTGTGACTTGATCAAAACTAAGTTTAAAGGTAGGAATAGTGGGATGATTGGAGTTTCCTTTACATCCCTGTAAAAGTTTTATTGCATTATTGTAGGTCATTTTTGAAGGAATTAATCCAAATGATAAAAATAGCGGATTTGGTATTGACGACATTACAACAACTCTTGGAAACTGTTCAGGTAGGTATACTTTATAATAAGATTTGTCTCCTTACATGTATGTGTAAATTTTGAAATAAGATAGAAAATTAAGAGTCTTTAATGATGTTTTTAAACGCAAGTACCTGTGTCTATAAATGCACGCAAGCCTATATTGCTGAATAGGTAAAGAAGAGAAAAGTACCTATTTATTTCCGTATTCAAAAATGAAATGAAATTTCATTTGAAGGCCATTTCAAAGAGGGATAATTCTTAATGAATTTGTCTGCATTTGTTTGCAATTGTCAGAATTAATGTTGAGCGTTGCTTGTTCATTTTTAGATACTATATCGACGTTTCCGGTTTTGTTCACGTCTTCCGGATCCTCAACAAACCCAACATACACCATTCGAACAAACACTCCAACAAAAGGTCTCACAACATCAGCTAAATCTTCTACCATTTCTATGAAAACACCTACCACGACATCGACTGTTTCTGTAATCAGAATGACCAACCCTACAACCACAAAACGTCCTAGCATCAGACCTAATCGTTACCCCAAAATGACCACGTCTACTACAGTATCTACCACAAGTTCATCTACTACTTCAAGTTCGTTTCCAAATTTAAACTCAAGACCTAGTACCAATCCAAACCAATCTCGAAAAAGATTTGTAATCCCTGGTTGGTTTCAAATGATTGAAATTGGGTTCCTTGCTCTTACGGCAATCACTGGCATGGGTATTCTTGGCTGCTGTTGTCTAAAGTTCTGTGGAGGTAAACGTAAAGAGGACGATGATGAAGAGGAAGACGACGAAGAAATAACGCCGTCATGGAAACAGAGCCATAGACTTCCAGTGTCGAAACCTGGAGGATGGACTACTGGGCTGAGGATTTAACCTTCGTGTACTAATACGCTTTTGAATATTTCTAAGTGTTTCTGAGTATTTTGTGATATTTGAAATAAATAAATTTCCCATTCAATCACAAACTACTATTAATCAAATATGTACGTGTGTTGTCAATTTCAATACAGCTACAACTATTGGTCTTAATAAAATTTATTATATTTGCTTGCAACGTTTCAATGTGTTGCCATAAAATTTTAATACGGAATTTTCAAAGGCAATGTACTACCATTATTTATCACTGTGTTTGTCCTGGTGAAACAAGAAATTTAGATATACTCTAAGGCTCTAGAATAAACGATAAACTTAAAAAGCACTTACTCGACTTGTTACCTCCTCTATATATAGGTAAACGTGAGCAATGCTTTGTAGTCAATACAATAGAACAGAACATTTTGATATTACTTTTGTATATATGTAGGACTCCAAAGTGCGATGGGACTCTAAAGTGCGATGGTCACGCCAAAGTGCGATGGTCTACGCCAAACCATGATGGTGTGACACGCCAAAGTGCGATGGTCCACACTCATGCGCGAAAGTACGATGGTCTGACACGCCGAAATCCATTGGTTTGTAAACGACACAGTGTTGTGGTACAGACTGTACGAACGGTGTGTTATTTCACTAAAATATCAGTGCAAAATCCATGTACAAAAAATAAGAATAAAAACTTCTTTCATTACCATCTCGTTGTCGTGTTATTAAAATTTTTCCATGCGAAATCTTATAGAATGTTTTGTATCATAACATACCCCCAGGAATCTTCAATGCGTGTACGTTAAAGTAATAAATGATCATGAATTAAAGAATGTTCGGGCGAAGTAGATAGTTTGACAAGAAATGTACTTTGTCGTTCTCACTATCCCCAACAGTGTAAACCTTGCCGTTGCTGTTGTCCATGTTGCATTTCTTTGGATTTATTTTGAAAGACGTTAAGAATGACATAACAATGACGTGACGTCACAAACGTTACTGAACCCGGCACCATCGGACTTTGGCGTGACCATCGGACTTTGGAGCGACCATCGCACTTTAGAGTCTTACATATGTATATGCTTCACGTTTGATTAAATACGGGTGTACTCAATTGAAATCCACTGTTCCTATACAACTTTGGAAACTGCATGCTACCTTCTAACTTGTTGTGACATCTGCAAAAGCTGGTCTCTTCCATGATACCCTTCAATTATCACAATGATTTTAAAATTCCTAACATCTGAAATGTAATGAGAAAAGCCAGGTTGGGGAACAACCATGATTTATTATGTAAAACTTATACGGTACCAATTTTGTTGCACCAGATGCGCATTTCGACAAATAATGTCTCTTGCGTGATGCTCAACCGAAATGTTTGAAATCCGAAATAACAATGAAGTTTTAGAGCTATTATAGGGGAAAACATCGTGCCAAAAAGTGGAGTCAAATTCATCTAAGGATAAGAGCTATGCGTGAGGGAGATAATCCTTGATTTTGAAATAAATTTCTAAATTTTATAACAGCAATCAAATATACATCCGCATTTTTAAGCTATTAACGAAGTACTTAGCTACTGGGCTGTAGAGACCCTCGGGGACTAACAGTCCACCAGCAGAGACCTCGACCCAGGGGTCATAATGTAAAACGTATACGGTACCAATTTTGATCCACCAGATGCGCATTTCGACAAATAATGTCTCTTCAGTAATGCTCAACCGAAATGTTTGAAATCCGAAATAACAATGAAGTTTTTTAGTGAAGGTATAACAAACAATCACAGACATTCCTTTGATATTTATTAATTATTATTATGGTTAATTAAAGAGTGTATAATTTTTTAGGAAAATTCAAAAACCATTCTTTTAGAAAATTTCCGGACAAAATCATGTCCATACACACAGGGGCAGATAGCTAGACAAATTAACACGATGATTTCATTATCCTCTGAAGTTATGCAGTAGTATCTGTGAGAGAGCATATGGTTACAAAATCCAAAACAAAATGGCAAAGTCCATAAAGTGGAAAAAATAACACCTGTAAAATGAAGAAAACTTGTCCATTTATAAGGAAAATTTCACTTGCACATCTTTATATTGTAATAAAGGGGTGTAGAATTTTCAGGAAAAAACACGTGGTAGTCTCTCAGAACATGTCCAGATAAAATATTTACAAACTGACATGCTGATTTGAATATACCCCTAAACTTTATTTGTAAGAGCAGCTCTCATTTTCTTCTTATCTCTTGATATGAGGAATACAGTCAATTAAAATTATATCTATTCATTTACTTTTAATCACCGCCATGTTTAGTCTGAAATTTTCACAACTAAAAAGCACATGACCACTGCTGCCAGCAGAATAAAGTCAAGCTAAACGGCAAAGATTTTTCTAACCGGCAGGTGCTTCCCTCGTAGGTCTGGCAATTTTCTAGCTCTCACATGTAGGTATACAAATAATTTTACCAGAACATATTTTGACGGACGTTGAGTTCCAAAATGTAGAAATTGAAAAGATTTGAATTATCTGTAAACCTTTGACAACCGACATAATAAACCCCAGTAATTTATTTACCTCCCAAGTTGAAGAGTGCTACACGTACCTTTGACATAACAAAATCAAAGTAAAATATTCCAAGAAAAAAAATTACTGTATAATTCAAAGTAATTCCCCTGTTTGTTTTGTAAAATTTGATATTGATTTATTTTCACTAAAGGACTAAAGCCAGAAATCATGAAAAATGGCCCTGTTTCCAAAATTTAAAATCTTTTGGGGGTCAAAAGGCTATAAAATTTGCTTTCTAAATCAATTAATTTTATCCGATTTCCTCTACGCATTTTCTTTCTACGGGCTTCTAAATATAGCAATGAAATGAATGCATTTACATTGTAACGTCATTTTGACGTCGTTATATTGCTAAGGTAGTTAATTAACGAAGTCAATATTTACTCGAATGGCGTAAAGGAGAAAAAACTGTATCATTTAATATTATTAAGTTCTTCATTAAATTTCCTCGTGGATTTTCAGATACAATGAGTATTCATTTTGATAATAAATATGACATTGTATGGAAAAAGCATTGTGTTTTGCATGTAAGCTTGTGAAATGCAATGAGGATGCCAGTGTTGTATCGTTCATATTCAGTTGATATGTTGACATTCTCACAAAGATTCCACAAGGGTGTTGTAATCATTAGCGGATTTACGGGGGAGGGGGCAATGCTTTCCTAAGAAAAAAAAATTAATGCAATTCAAGAACAAAAATATGAGTAACATAAAATTAGATAACTAATGAATATCATGTTTAAAAAAAAATATTATCACAAACCTGTTATTTTATCGAATCACACTGTTTATATACATGCCAGTTTAAGTTTCAATTGGACAAGTATAGTTACATGTAAACATTCATCAGAACATAAAACTTAGGGATGTCAATTTTACTCGGACGCTTTAGTCGAGCGATAGTCAAGTACACAGTCAAAAAACGGACTGATATGGTACAAGTGTACCTAATTCATGCATGAGTCATACCTCGGTGCACCTTGATAGCCAAGTACACGGCAGGGGACGAAAGGCTGTCGATAACCGTAATTAATCCACCACGATAATTTTTATTTGATACGGAAATGCTGTACAAGCAACAATTAAAATGTACGTGTACTCAGGCATAAAAAGAATCATGTAAACATATGTATAAGGGTTTTTTTCCAATGCATGTACAATATATTCTTGTTCAAAACCAAAAATAATTTGGTCGACAAATATTGGACGAGAGCCTATTTCTAAGTTTTGTCTCCCAATTGTCCAGTCGATGAAAAAAATTGTCTCTGAAGGCACGAACAAAAACTCACCAGCTAGGAATGCCATCAAATAATTGGATTAATGCCATCAGGGTACGAGTTTTCGGAGAGGTAAAGTTTTAATTCACAGTCGCGAACATTCTCCCCCTTTTCGGGAGATATAGCTGTAAGGATTTATGAACATTATTTAAAAAAGCTATTCTAACAAGTAC
Organism: Ostrea edulis; assembly: GCF_947568905.1. NCBI lineage: Eukaryota > Metazoa > Mollusca > Bivalvia > Ostreida > Ostreidae > Ostrea > Ostrea edulis. The sequence goes on along the minus strand of NC_079164.1, from coordinate 94,101,887 downwards.
TCGACTGTGAAAAATAGTCGATGATCGGTATGACCGAGTGATTGTCGAATACTCGACGACATCTCTAATAAAAATATTTGAAAAGTATCAAGTGAGCTTCAAAAGATGATAAACTCACAAGTGCTAGAATATGTATATCGGTCAATTAAGAGAAAACATCAATATTGACGAAAGGTGTGCATAATGAATTAATAAAAGAAGAATGTAGCCGTGTTCATTAAAACTCTAGCCCAACTCGCTGAAACTCCTGAATTGTAGAAAATTTTTAGGCACTTTCTTGGTAAATGAATTGCTTAGGTTTTTAAAATCTATGATGTGAGTTTTTCTGCATTTGAGTCCGATTTGTGTTTGTCATTCAATCGTTACAATATCTCTCTGTTTGAAATTCACCCTGGTGATTATGCCTTCAATTACTGGCTAGAACAAAATTGATGATGACATTAGGCTACATTGATACAGTATAGATAGTGTCTCGGAAAAGTTTTTGTGAACTTCAAGACTGATGTTGATATCAATTTATTTTTCATGAAGAGATTGAATCTCGGTACATAACGATTCTGCTAAAAACATTAACATATGCATGAAAGGCGAATATAACGAACAGTGATCAATCTCATAACTCCTATAAGCAATACTAAATAGAGTTGTGCAAACACGGACCCTGAATATACCAGAGGTGGGATCAAGTGCCCAGGAGGAGTAAGCATCCCCTGTCGACCGGTCACAACCGCCGTGAGCCCCATATCTTGATCGAGCAAATGCATATATCCCCGATTAACACTTCATCTGATGTCAAATTGAGAATTATATAAACGAATTATTTTTCCTATATACTTCTACCTTTCGGTATATAAATACAGATGTCACCCATCTGTCATTGAAAAAAGATGCTAGACACAAAGAGCCAGTAGCATTATGAAACAGGGTTGGATGAAGTTTAGAAAATATGTTGTGTATTATAAAATTAGATTAGTACCAACAATACTATCAATAACTTTTACGCCCGATGTCATTTATATGAAAATACAATAAAAATGATAATCGTAATAATAATGATAATAAAAGAAATTGTCGGCTTTCATTACTGTACTCATTTTAAAGTTCATATCCCCATGCCTTTGAATTATTTCTGTTGTTTATTTTCCATTTAAATATGCTACTAACACATCTTTATTATTTATCGGGGATGCATTTATGTATTCATGTTTAATATACTTTATAATATATTCATGTTTATTAACAATTCGCTCATTCATCTATTTACTCCTGTTTTTTTCTTCTTCTTGTATTATTATCCGTATGCTTTTATTTAGTCAAATTATTTATCTTCTTATGTGTTTATATTTATTTGATATGTCAGGGACAGATCCAGGATTTTTTTTAAAAAGGAAGGGGGGGGGGGTCTACCATTAGTTTTGATTTTCAAGGGTGGGGTCACCTTCAAAATGTGTTATTCGTACTTTTTAAAGCACAATTTTCTGACGAAAGCAAGAGGTCCAACCGGGCCCCGAGACCACCCTCCCCCTTTTGTATTTATTTTATCTACAGTATTTATATTATTCATTTGTCTACTGTGTGTTTATTTCTTTTTATCTACTAGATAGCTATTGTTCTTGTGTATGTACTTATACCCTTGTATTTTTAATTATCCACATTTATGATTTATCTATATGTTTATTCAGTTTAAATTAATTTATTCATTTTTACCGCATATCATTTTAGTTTTGAAATATGTATTTGTAATTCAATGATTTAATTGCTTTTCATTTCTAATAACACCATTCCCTACTAGGAATTTATCCTTGAAAAACTAGTTGTGATGGTATTAGCCTATAGATTTGCTTAAAAATTCCCCATAGGGCACCCCATTAAGAAGCTTGAAAGAGTTGTCTCCCGTCAGATTTTCCCATGGTTACAGTAAACTACAGGGTTTAAATTCCTACCATTTAAAACAATATTTTAATCAAATAATTATATTTTAGCTAAAATAAAGCATTGTTTACAATACATGTATTGTTTTAATGAGAACAAGCCCCAATCGTAACAACTCGGCCATTCCGTAACCGACAGGCCGAGCGTGTTCCGATTGGAGCAAACCCCCGTGAGCCTAAACTCCATTGTTATGAAGAGCTGACTAATTTCGTCAGCTTGACAGGCGACGTCATTCCTTATGCAGGAACTGAGGAACAAAGATTTTGGAAAGTGTTCACTAGGCCTAGTGCGTATGTTTACTTAGGAAACCTTAAGTGAAGTACATGAAATTGCTTAATCCATTTAATATTAGAAAAAATACCATAGCAAAGTCTCATAATTTCACAGCTTTGAAACCAGTATATTTATATGGATCTATTTTTATCGCATTGGAAATTCCCTATCTTCGATCACCGTAACCCGAGTGAGATTCGATAAATAATGTGATAATCAACATTAACATTGAATTCATTACTGTTTGATTCGAAACATGACAAAACACATTTAAACTATCAAATTTCTTGCCCAATTTAACCACTTAAAACGGTAATCCGGAAAATTCTAGGCAAGTTTCAAGAATTCAAAATCATCAAATAAAATATGGCGCCGCACGTAAACCAACACGAAACTAATACACAATATTTCTCAGATAACGATATAACCGTATATAAAATATCATCGTGGTTCAAGAGTGGCGCCCGTAAAAATTTATTAAATAAAGTTTAGAATTTCTATAAAAAATAGGTATTTTTGACATACCGCATCCGGTTTCAATGCATATAATTACGCTCGTGCTGTTTCCTGCACAAAACTCGATATGGAAATTAATAGTATAATTTCTAATTAAAGTCTGGCCTAAGATTTCTTCTATAAATATAAAGTTTTATTTTCAAAGATTGACAGGGCCAAATCATGCAATTTTGGCTTTAGTCCTTTGCACATTTAACATATTGGTTGTTCATTTATTCACAATACACAGTGACTCTGGTTCGATGTATGTATGTATTCATGCAGAGACTCATGCGTGTTATGGAGTATGTTTTAACCTTCAACCGCTCTAATCAGCATTGAACTCTCGTCCGTATAGTGCCTAACATACGATGCTCATTTACAACTATAAAAGAAAAAAACAACTTTTGTGAATATATCTTTTCATAACATTTTGTAAAACGAACATATCTGTCAATGTAATGCTCATAATTTAAAATACACTTTCTTTGCTTCAAAGTTTAGCTTTTGAATATAGGATTGCATTGTTTGGAGAAAGGTTGCTGGGACACAAGTTATTTCAAACAAAACGAGGAAGTGAAGAGACCCACACCAAAGTCCTATGCAATATATTCATGCGCGCAGTGCGTGATAGCCTAGGGGAGTTTAACGGCAAAGTTCAACTTCCGACAACTAAATACATTAACGATCAATAAATTGGATGCAGATTTAGCTATCAAATACTTGGCATGATACCAAACCGATAAAATAATCCAAAATTATCACCCCCGCGAAAAAAAAAAACCCGCTACAAGGTATTGGACCAATCACACTTGGCAAAACTGCACACAAGTTTAAAGAAAAGTAATGAAGTACTATATTCTTAGAGGCTTCTATCTTACCCCTATAACCTCAAAAGGGCAGGAAACACAAATTCATAATATTTGTTCCCCTTTCATAATAATGTTCCACAGCAATTTTGAGGAAATTGACGATGCAGTTTTTGAGAAATCTAAAATTTTGAAAAGTTACAGACGCACGTTATACGACAGTACGATCTGGATAGCAACAGGTTACCTGAGTGACTCATGTAAGATAAAAATAAAACATTTGAAAATTTATGAACCATGGTCAGAATTTAATATTACGCTAGACACTTGTTTATCATCATTTCTATTAAATCTTTAAAAACCGTTGTTTACAAATACCTGAAATTTGATATTCACCTGCACAATAGAAGAGATTGCATGTAGTAATAACAATATTAAGAAATGACATTTGTACAATGATCTGAATGACAAATTAAAACAAAAAGTGTACATGTCTGCATTAATTGAAGAAAGTTAAAAAAAAATCGAAAATATTCCCACTAGAAACAATTACATACCGAGAGGATATAGACATGTTAAGGTGTGCTTTCAAATATTGATATGTTGGACGCTTATCATAAGTCCACTTTTGTTTGAAATACTTAAAATCGACCAATCACTCTGTTGGACCCCACGACATTTATTACCAAACTAGAAATGAAATGTTACTGACCAAGCAACATCAAGGGGAAAAAAGGAAAATGGTAAGTAGTATTTTTTTGTTAGAGAAAATAGAAGTAGTAGAAAAAGAGTTTGCAAATACAATTGATATGTAACATGAAATTCAATTCAGAGCATTTCAATATAGGAATTTTCGAATTGAAATGAAATGAAATTTTTGAAGTAAAATCTCGCCATAAGCCACTTTTTAAAACCATCTTGTAATGATGAATTGCGTATTGTTAGTAACATGAGAAATTAAATTTATGTGATATTTTTAGATATCTAAATACTTTTATTTTAAGGATGAAGGATTTCTATGAGCAAGCAAGATTTAAGCATAATTTTGGGATGATATCGTTTGGTCTTGGGCAGCGTGAACATTAAAAGGGAGCAAAGATCTACAATATATGATTTTTTTTATCGGTTTGTGGATATGGCCTGGAAAGTTTTTTGTAATTTGTTTGAAAGATCATGAATAACAAACCTTATATAGTACGATGAATAACCTTGAAAAAGTTTCTTAATTAAGGACCTAAATGGACTGGTATGTTTTTTCCCCCCGTGAAATAGTACTTCCACATTATGTAAGGTGAAGATAACGAACAGTGATCAATCTCATAACTCCTATAAGCAATACAAAGTAGATAGTATACTTTTATAACATCCACGAGAAATGTTGAATTTCGAGGTTTTTTTCCAGCTTCATCGAATAAAATTAAAAGATGATTATTTCGATTTACAAGATTTTTATGAAAAATGGAGAAATGCATCACTTGGAAATTAATGTTTTATTAGTATATTTGCCAATTTGAACAAAAAATCGCATCGATATTTATTGTAAATATAATTCTTAAATGTTTATTTATTTATTTTTTACATTCATTGTACTAATAATAAGCAACGTTGTACCTGAACACTGAATAACGCATAATGTAAAAAAAACCAAAAACCTACCTTTTTATGCCCCCCTTTGAAAAAGAGGGGACATATTGTTTTGCAACTGTCGGTCGGTCGGTCTGTCGGTCTGTAGACCATGTGTTGTCCGCTCAATATCTTTCGACTCCTTTGCTTGATAACAACCAAACTTGATACAGGGGTTGCCCCTGGAGAGTAGATGATCCTTATTGATTTTCAGGTCACATGGTCAAAGGTCAAGGTCAAACTGCTGGTCTTTACCCCATGTGGTAGACCATGTGTTGTCCACTCAATAACTTTTGACCCCTATGGATGATAACTACCAAACTTGGTACAAGGGTTGCCCTTGGAGAATAGATGATCCCTATTGACCTTCAGGTCACATGGTCAAAGGTCAAACCTCTGGTCTTAAGCCCATGTGTTGTCCGCTCAATATCTTTTGACCCCTTTGCTTGATAATAGCCAAAATTGATACAGAGGCTTTCCTTAGAGAGTAGATGATCCCTATGGATTTTCAGGTCACGTGGTCAAAGGTCAAGGTCAAACTTCTAGTCTTAACCCCATGTGGTAGACCATGAGTTGTCCGCTCAATATCTTTTGACCCCTTTGCTTGATAACAACCAAACTTTGTACATGGGTTGTCGTTAGAGAATAGATGATTGCTATTGACCTTCAGGTCATTTGGTCAAGGTCAAAGTGCTGGTCTTAACCCCATGTGTTACAACAAAAAATACTATCATCTGTGGAGATTTCAATGTTGATACTTCCACAAAAGACTACCTGCAGATCTGTGATGGACAAATATGCTTTTACTAATGTAAACTTGAATCGCTCTCACAAGCTTGGGTCATGTTTGGATCCTATTTACTTGTCAAATGATCTCAAAGATACCTTTCATCATTGTGCTGCATATCCTACCTACTACTCAGACCATTACAGTGTTCTGTTTCAGTTACAAAGATAGCAATCTCCATTTTCTGGTAAATATCTACATACATGTATAAACAAAAGTCAATGTTAACATCAATTCATTTTCATTCATATGTACTGGATCTTCACAGGTACCTGTACCTCTAACTAGGTCAATTTCTACCGCAGGGTGGTGGTCTACATGGTTAGGCTTCAAGGTCAACCTAATGAAATGAATTGCATTAATTTCAAACTCTGCACGATTAGCATCTAATGATGATGATATGGTCATTTATCCTTATTTGATTAATGATTAGTTTTGCCTTATACAAAGTACCAAGTCCATAGTTCCTTGTACTGGAATAGCCATTTGGATTTTGCACCATGGGGGGCATGTATGTTTCTAAAACATTTCTTGTTTAACTAGAGATGTAATGACAAAATTTCTGATAAAGAATTCACGCTTAATCAAGGTGCAATTTTAAATATCTCCATATGAGATAGTGTTTGTTTGAATTATATCCTATTATAGAACGTGTCACTTATATTGTGACGCCACCAGATGTAGGTGAAGTGTCACTTATTTTGATATGATTTTGACAATCAGTTCAACATTTTATCAATGCTTATATTGCAGAGACCTGAAGCGGTATTACTTATGACGTGTGTAGCGTCCTTAGTAACAACGGCTCTGGGATCCAAAGGTAAAATAGCACAATGACAACTTACTTGTAGAAGGTATACGGATTTTTCAGAGATCATACTTTTTAATTATTTAAAAATTCTTTTCAATTGACTTTCATCCTGATAAAATAATGGATATCGTATTTGAAATATACGCACTACTCAAGATTGCATTTGGAGTGATCACCCTTTGCTCCATTTTACGTAAATAACAAACCCCGGGCTAACCATAATAGTTTTGAAACAAATATTAACAGTCAGAATAAAAGTTATGAATACGATGTATTTTGAGTATACTATGCCAAAGTGGTAGTCAGGGTTTAGATGAATGTCCTTACGGAAAGTTTTTGTCAAAACCCTTGTTACTATTTCGGAATACATTACTCAAAACCGCCACGGTGGCCGAGAGGTTAGAGCGTTCGCCCCGCATACGGAAGGCCGGAGTTCGAATCCCGGCCGCGACAGACCTAAGTCGTTAAAACAGGTAGTGATAGTTCCACTGCCAAACGCTCGGCATCAGGTGTGAATGTTACGGGTCCTCGGAGATGACCTTAAAAATGGACGACCCGTGTCACAGCAGGTGTGGCACGCTAAAGAACCCTCACTGCTCAATGGCCATAAGCGCCGAACATAGGTTTGAAGCCCTTGACCGATCTTGGTGACGTCTCTATATGAGTGAAAAATTCTCGAGCGAGACGTTAAGCAAGTTATAATCAATCAATCAGGTACTCAAAATGCATATAAATAGGGTGCATAACTCACAATTGCACTATGACAATTACCTTGCTTTTGGCTCTCCAAAGTTTACTTTTAAAATCCGTTCTCCGTTTAAAACTTAACATTTTCCGACCCCCCCCCCCCCCCCTAAAAAAAGTTGGAACTATATTTCAAAAAAGCTCCGTTCCTATTAACATTTTAGATATCTTATCCTTCGCCCAAAATCCGTACAGTATCTCTAGGACTACTCTCCCCTCCGAACAATGGAAGTTTGTGCCAGCTCAGTACATGCCGTTTCGTTAAAACTCCCAATATTCGGAGGAGAAAGTAGTCCCAGATAATTGACACTGTACAGAGTTTGATCGTTTGCTAGAAAGCAAAATGTGGAGGCCTCCCCCTCCGACAGAAAACCGGAAGATCCATTAATCAAAAGTTTATAGAAGAATATGCAAATACTTTCACAGCATTCATAAACTCTAAACGCGGTGAAACTTTGTGTTTTGCTCGGACATGAATGTTTGACATGGAAGCGAATGTGATTTACAAATACACATGTCGGGGAAGAAGCACTCTGAACTTTCAAAACTCCAGAATACGCTAAAATTACGAGTGGACGATCATGCTGCAAAATTGTTCCGTCTGATGATCCCAAATTCAGAACGTGCAACGAAGTATGGGAGGACGAAAACTACGGCGATTTTGTAAACCCTAGGAAAATGTCAACTATTCTACAACAAAATCTGATTAGTATAGCAACAGTCTCGATTCAAGTCAGCATTTCGCAAATTTTATGGACGTTATAACGATAGAATTTGCCAATACAACCTTTCTTTGGGATATATACTGTCAGACTCGTTTCATACTGACTGTTAGGCCGTTCTTGGCACACTGATTTGACTACGGATAACTCCGTTTACCTGATCAATATAGAGGGCTCACGGCGGAGATGATCGGTCGATAGGGGATGCTTACTTCTGCTAGGCACTTGATCCCACTTCTGGTATATCCAGGGGTCCGTGTTTGCCCAACTCTATTTTGTAATGCTTATAGAAGTTATGAGATTGATCATTGTTCCTTTTAGTAACCTTTCATGGTTCAAATGACATTGGTGACAGAAATTTTTATGTTTGCGAGGTACTTTGATTGCACTAGTGGGAAAGTTTTCATCAACAATCAGTGAATACCAGAGCTGAGGCTATCGCCAACAGGCAAGACTATATACAGGTTTATAACATTTAAATCAAAGCATGCATTTGAGACTCTTCATTGTTTCATAAGCTGTTTTAGCGTTTTTTACTGTTCAAATGCTCTTTTATTTCTGTTTATTTGATTTAGAATAGTATTTCAGATGTTATTTATGAATGATCTACAAATACCTGTACCGGTTATGGTAGATTAAGAGGTAAAAACTTGCCTTTCGTAACCGGAAAGCCGTGAGTTCAAGACCTTGTCGAGCCTAAGACGTAAACATTGGTATATGTAGTAATCACATCTTCGCCAAACGTTCGGTATTTCGAAAAGGGAATCAGGGGTCTTTCGGATATGACCTCACAGCAGGCGTTGTCACGTTAAAGAACCCTCATTCCTACGGCCTTAAGCACCGAGCTTAAGTCTAAGTTTGTGGTACTTCACCTACAGTTGGTGACGTCTCAATATGAGTGAAAGAATTCTCAAGGGATGTAAAACAAACAATTGAACAGATACATGTACTTTAATTAAGAAGGAATTTGAAAGACGCCAAATACCACGAGAAACTTTCTGACCTTTTGCAACAGATAATGCTGCAGATATAAGTGACCGAATTTGCCAATACAACCCATCATTGAGTCAAATGCTGTCTGACGTGTGTCATGCCTATGGTTAGGCCGTTTTTGGCTTGACTACAAATAGTTCCGTTTACCTGATCAAGATATAGGGCCCACGGCGGGTGTGACCGGTGGACAGGGGATGCTTACGTCTGCACTTGATCCCACCTCTGATATATCCAGGAGTTCGTGTTTGGCCAACTCTCTATTTTGTAATGCTTACAGGAGTAATGAGAATGATCACAGTTCACTTCTGCTAGGCACCTGATCCCACTTCTGTGTTGATAATGCGTGGTGTATAGACTTGGAGGCTACCAGAATGCTCAACAGATAAGGCAGGAACTTGTCATGCTATCTATTTATTGGTACTCTACATACACAAAAACCAGTTTACACAATATTTAGGATTAAGCATTTAAGATCATGATTTAACAGAACGAAATCATCAACATCCCCATTTGTTTAAAGATATAGACAGCTATTAGCTTTAAGAATAATCATAAATCAAGAAAATATATTACTGACTAGAAATATGAATCGTTTGACTAGAATTCAAAATGGACATGATATATTTATAACAGAACAATTTACAACTAACATAAAACACCAAAGTTATTATGCTAAATGTACTATTTGCAATATTCACAACATGTCACTACAAAATATACAAGCTCAGTTTAACGGACATAGTCCTTCAAGTACGACGGAGCGTTTCGGATGCAAGTTGGTTGCACACGAGTTGGTTCTGAGACGGATACAGGAGTTTCAATGTTCGAGTTTGCAGGGATTTTGGCACTAGATTGTAGAATTTCTGGTGTGTGAACATCATGGTCATTTGATTTCGTTGCTTGGTATCCAGTTATTTCTTGTGGTAAATCCATGGAATTTTTGTGTGGTAAGTTTAGAGAGTTAGATTTCGGATATGCATATGTACAGCTAACTGCAACCGGTCTGCTATAAATCAAATACGACACCAATTGTAATAAACCCAATTGATCACTTCACTAGTGGTAAATACATAGTTTTCTGCACATTACGTTGCATGCTGTAGATTATTTTACGCGAGTATTCAATAAGGCGAAATGACTTGTATACGTCAAATCGCGTAAACATAAATTCGTGTTTCGTCTGTTAATCTAGAATTCTAAGATGTATTTTAGCAACAAAAGCATAAAAACGAGAAATTTTATATCTCGAGTGATGTTTCTCGCGAAAGTATGCGATAATAAATTCCTAGCGTATATATAGAAATCTACAGCACTTGATTACATTGATGTTTTTTTTTTTTAAAAGACTACCCGGCTCGTACACTACCCTCATTGTAGTTTAGTTGGTTTTATATTGTTTAACGTCCCACTCGAGAATGTTTCACTCATATGGAGACGTCACCACTGCCGGTGAAGGGCTGCAAAATTTAGCTCTATGCTCGGCGCTTATGGTCATTGAGCAGGGAGGGATCTTTATCGTACCACACCTGCTGTGACACGGGACCTCGGTTTTTGCAGTCTCATCCGAAGGACCGTCCCATTTAGTCGCCTCTTACGACAAGCAAGGGGGTACTGAGGACCTATTCTAACCCGGATCCCCACGGGATCCCTCATTGTAGTTAACTCAATCACCAGACGCCCGGGGAATATGATGATAAAGCGAACTTAAAGGATTTTGTTGCAAACACAAAGGTTTCAACTGAATCCAAAAACTAAAAGAAATGGTAAATTATGTGCTTACGTGACCAAAAGAAGTCATGGGATATGTGACATTTCTCGCCAGATATTTTGATAGAACCAAAAATGACACAAAAGTACTTTCGTAAAATTGCCAAATTCACAAAAGACGATTGTGAAATAAAATTCATTACGTAACAGATATTTATTTCTTCTCATCTTTATCAGAATCTGTTCGTCAGTTAGGAAGAATCACAGAAAGTGGGTTTCAACAGATCTCAAGATACCACTCTGAAGACTTTAATAAATTCCTGATTATCATGTTTGTTTTTCGATTTCTACTTTATGCGTTGATATCTGAGCGAAAATTAATAATGTAAAATGTGATAAACAAGGTTTAACAGGATTATTGCGTTTGTAGGGAAATCCGGTGCGTATACCGAATATACAGGATGAAAGAGATCGAAAGCGTTTTAAAAGTCATGTACAAAATAAATAAAACATTTATCATAATTTACGTTCAGGGAGTGCGAGGTGTCAACCATTACCTTTAAATCTGAACAATACGCACACAGCCCCTGTCCCTTAAATCCATACGTACTTATATCCCTATACAGACAAAATATTCGTATCTCGAGTCACAATGACTCGAAATAGATAAATATACTCCCCCCATTCTTTAAGATTCAATGTAGAATTCACATTATTGCTTGTTTTGTTTAAAGAAAAATGTATCTATTTTATATCATGTATTGATGATAAAAAAAAAATAAACCCAGTTATGTTTTAACATGATTCTGTTGAATGTATGTAAAACTTAACAAAAGACCCATGGGCCTTAACAATTACCCGAGTATCACGAAAAGGATGCACTTATATTTTTCTGATTTTGGTCATTGGCAACCGTTGTCAATCACAGGGTTTGAACTATAATCATGTCTCCCCTCTTTCATGGGGAGGCAAATTGTTTTTATACTTTCTGTCCGTCTGTCATACAATATTGTGAACGCTTCTCCTCCTACATGGCTTATCGGATAGACCTGAAACTATGTACAATGCTTCATTGTAGATGTGCATATTGGTGGCACAGGAGGATTCAATTATTTTCCTAAAGGTTTTAGTGGATCTAAGAGGGGTGGAGGACGTAAAATACATGTAGCTTGTGAGCGCTTCTCCTATATGGTTTATCCAATAGACTTGAAACTTTGTACAATACTTCAATGTTATTTGCAGATGTGCATATTGCAGGGACAGGAGGATATAACTGTTTAGTGTGTCTGAGGGCTGGAGGGTGTAAAATAGTTTGTGAACACTTCTCCTATGTAGCTTATTGGAGTTCATAATGTCTATGTTCCTGCTCATGCTTTCTCCTCCATACGGAGGTTTCATTTGGAGTACTTCCAATTTGGGAAACCGGCGAGACAATTGTTTATCATTAAAAACAATCTCTAGTTATGTATATATAAAAATATCAAAACATGGTTCATCATCAAATAATAATTAGAAAAGGATTAAAAGGAAGCCAACCTTTATTTGATGGCGTTCTTTACGTTGGTTCAGTCACACCACATTACCTGTAATGTGAAACCACGGTGGAAAGTATTAGGTAGATGTTAGCGAGAAAAAGCGGTTTAAAAAGACCGTGTTTTATTTACAGTTCATGAGCCATATAGCCCCACTCTGGAGCAGTAGTTACTCGGTGGGGGTGGGGGGTGGGTGGGTTATGAATAGCACAATTTTAATCACCGGCAATGTTCTCCATATGATATGAGTGAAAACTTATCGAGAGAGACGTTCAACATTATACAATCAAATATAAACTGGGTGTAGGACTGCAAATTTTAGACCAATGCTCGGCGCTTACAACCTTTAAGCAGGGAGGATTCTTTAATTATGCGTCACATGCCGTGACACGGGGCCTCGGTTTTTGCCGTCTCATCCGAAGGACCGCCTCATTTAGTCGCCTCTTACGACAAGCAAGGGGTACTGAGGACGTATTCTAACCCGGATCCCCACGGGACCCCAGTTTATGAGCTAGACTATAGAAAAGAAGATATTGAAAGAATTAATGCATTTTCATCACGTGACCTTCCCTAGCCCTGGTTCCAAGGAATTTTGTATTTCATAATTTTTGCAGAGGTATCTGTGTTCATTTTCATCACACTTTCATTTCTTGTGCTTAAAGCTATATCTGCCGTATTCTTTGGATATCACCGTTGGAATAAAAAGCATGTATTTATACCCCCCGAACGAAGTTCTGGGGGGGGGGTATATAGGAATCACTCTGTCTGTCTGTCCGTCCGCCTGGCCGTCTTTGCAGATTCGTGTCCAGGCCATAACTTCTTTATTCTTTGACATATGCATACCATATTTGGCATACAGGTGGATCACCATGAGACGATGTGTCGAGTACCTTCATGACCTCTATATTACCTTGACCTTAAGGTCAAAATTAAAGTTTTTTTTTTTTTTTTTTTTTTTTTTTTTTTTACAATGGATTCGTGTCCGGGCCATAACTTCTTTCTTCTTTGACATAGGCATACCGTAATTGACACATGAGTGTATCACTATGAGACGATGTGTCGGGTACCTTCATGACCTCCATATGACCTTGACCTCAAGGTCAAAACTAAAGGTTTTTACAATGGATTCGTGTCAGGGCCATAACTTCTTTGTTCTTTGACATAGGCATACCATATTTGACACATGAGTGTATCACCATGAGACAATGTGTCAGGTGCCTTCATGACCTCTATATGACCTTGAACTTTGACCTCAAGGTCAAATTTGATTATAGGGTTTTGACATAGTCATACCGTAAGACATGGGTGTATCACCATGAGACTATGTGTCATGTACATTCATGACCTCTTTATGACCTTGACCTTTGATCTCAAGGTCCAAATTATAGGTTTATACCATGGATTTGTGTTCGGACTATATCTTCCATTTTCTCCTACAAAGGCATACCATATTTTTACACTCAGGAAAGAGATAATTTATACATATAGTCCTATTGCACGTACGAGATCGCCATGTTGTTACAGCTAATTATATATGCATGTCAAATGTCAATCGGGGATAGCCTTGTTTACGTGGTTAAGGTAAACAACAATGTTCTTGAAGTCGTACACCGCGGATCTTTTTGATTGGCATTTCTTAATTTTAGTATATAATATATAGATATATCTTTTAAAAAATGGATACTGGCGATCAGACTTGTAATCTGGAAGATTTCTCTCATTGGAAAATAAAGACGTTGTGTTCATTTCTGAGCAGCAGAGGACTGTCGATAAGAACTTATAGCTCTCGTTTTGCTGCAAGTAAACTGCATATGCCTACAGCTGTAGAAATAGAGAAATCGAAGTTAGATTCCTACAATTTGTTACTTAAGAGTTGGTGATGTTGTATATTGCCTGATCCTTTGTTAATTTTTGATAAGGGGGGGGGGGGGCGAAAAACAAGGAATGTCTCCTTGACCACCAGATTTTATAACTGATGTAACTGACCCCATGCCTGCCAGGAGGGGTCAACAAGGTGGCATGAAGAAGTGTGAACTCTTCGAATAATGTACTAAAACCTTTGTCTGCCATTGTGCAGTCAAATGGCTCTAAAAGATCCATAAATCCAGAATGTAAGGTATATTTTTGTCACTTGTCCTTCAACCCCAGCATTCTTTTTCAATTTATTGTCACCATTATAACATCCACTGACACAGTGTCTCCGGGGCATATTTGTGAAAGAATTTATTTCTAAATGTGTTGATAAAAATTGCAAACTGGCACACAAAACCAAACAATAAAAAATGAAAGGAATGGAAAAAGTAAGAACTGTCAAAATGTATGCATTTCTTACTATCATGAGATCTAACATTATATTTTGCAAACAAATTATAAGAATCAGTAATTACTATCTGAAATTCTTACCTTAAAGTACTTCTAATCAGAACTATTGCTCTTTGATAATAAAAGGGTCCCCATTCCATTTTTTTTTTTATCAGAGAGCTATACTGTACAGTACAGAGTGGTGACAAAATGAGTTTTTTTTTTTTTTTCGCTCTATAGATCTAATCATTATTTTTATTGAAATCCAACTTTTTTCAAAAACTTTTCTTGATGTCACTTCTGGACTAATATTGAATTGAGGAAATTTTTATTGACTTGCAGAATTCCTAAACACTTTCTTGTCATAATATTGAAATAATTTTCAGACCATCCATCCTAAGAAATGACATTTAAAACACAAGTATAAAATTTCAGAACTCGTCACTACTACATGTATATATCCTTAGTAAGCTGAGAGCCGAAAAGTTTCATGCTAAATCAATATAAAATAACTCATTTCTAAAATGGGTAGGTGAAAAATTAAGTGTAAGAAATTCTGCATCTATTTGTAAAATTCCTCAAAATTGAACCAAAAGTGACACCAGATTAAATTTTGGAAAAAAAGTAGGATATCAATTAAATATATAATGGAAAAAAGAAAAACAAATACTCACTTTTGTCACCACTCCATAGCGTATAACACGTATACTGGACTCCTTGTTGGTATACCCCCCCCCCCCTTCTCCACAGAAAAAAAGTCTAGAGAACAACAATGTTGAAATAGGGTTACCAATTTAATTAAAGATACACAGTATCCAACTCAGGATTAAAACAGATAAATATATATATATGTATATATATATATATATATATATATATATATATATATATATATATATATATACATGTATATATAAATTCACGGTGAAACACGGTGCGATGAGCAATAAGATATCACGACAATGTTGGTGTGGGTGGCACACAATTAAAAAAGATATAAAAATAATATTGAATGTAACTTAATAAAATTCTGTTGCGATCGCTATCCGCATACTTAGACCTTACCAATGCTGATCGTTTAAACTTTGTGTGTAACCAAGTTGATTAAAAATTGACGTGTTTTTACAGACAAGTTTTTTCGTTTGACTCGATGTTTACTGCAGAGCGAGGGCCCGGATGTTCAATCTATCCCCGATTGACCTTTGACACGACATGACGTCGGAGCGTGCAATAGGACTATTAACAACACCCTTTGGGAGATTGGGGTAAGCGGGAGGTATTCCTACTGAGCATTGTTCACAGTACCTCTTGTTTATATCAAGCTATGTATGGTATACACTTTATGCAATTTAACTGAATCGGATTACAATGTAAGCTAATTTCCTATTCAATTATGCATTCTTCGAGTCGGATAGTGAACGCCCCATTTCGAAATATCTAAGATAACGTGACGTTGCACTAGGAATTTTGAAAGTAAACAACTACAAGGTAACGTGAAAGCGTGTACGGCCTGCAGGCTGTTGACGGGACAGATTTAGCGAAACATACAGTCAGACGGAAAACAGGGTAGAGAGAATCACATTGAGCATTGAGGGGAGTTTAACTCACGAAATCAGCATTTAGTACATTTGTACACCAACTCCCATAATGTTTATGATAATATTTTTATCCCGCACCAGCGTACAACCACCATAAACATCACTCCTTCATAAATATGCATCAGAAATTCATCATTTCCCCCTTACATTCAGTAGACCAGTACTCCTCTAATACTCCTATACAATTTGCCGAAATTCATTGTCATATCTTATCATTTTCATAATTTATCATACTGACACGATTTTGGTATATTTTTTAAAATCAAACAATATTTCTGGTTAATACGGCACGTATACCTTTAATATCCAGGAGAAGTTTGGTATTTTACCCCTCATATCTAAGTAATTACATTTTCTCAAAATAAACCCCAATGTCCCATCTTGGAATCTCATGGTCCATGATATTCAGAATATTACTAAATACCTAAATTCTATACTCATTGTATATTTTAAGCAAAGGGTCATCTTTATCTAAAAGATGTAGTTTCATAACTTCAATGGTGAATAACGTGCAAATGATAATTATTTGCTTATATTTACATTTTAAAAACCTTTTTTAAAGTATGCATTGTTTCTTATAACTGTTAAGACTGAGTCACTGAAGTCGGTAACAATCTCAAGCATGACGTTTGCATCTCCGAAAGCCATTTGCCTGTTACTTATTTGTGGGATATATGATCAATACCTGTTCAAAATCTGTTGAAATAAAGAACTTTTTCCTTAAACAAGGTGTTCTGAATGACCTTGACCTTTCCAAAATGACCTTGGTCCAAACTTTCCTGTTCCGAGGCATATGTGTGATCAATTATAACAATTTCTGAGGAAAGGTTTGGGAGATATGAGCTCGGACGGACGGACAAACGGAGGGACAGACATGACGGGACTATATGCTTGAATGGAACTTACCGATAAGGCCGTTCTTAGCACACTGATTTTGACTGCGGATAACTCCGTTTACCTGATCAAGATATAGGGCTCACGGCGGGTGTCACCGGTCGACAGGGTATGCTTACTCCTCCTAGGCACCTGATCCCACCTCTGGTGTGTCCAGGGGTCCGTGTTTGTCCAACTCTCTTTTTTATATTGCTTGTGGGAGTTTTGAGATTGATCGCTGTTCGTAATCTTCGCCTTTCACGTAAAGCAATATACACTGTGCAAACAAACTTTTCACACGTATCCTTTAGACTCTTGCAGACTTCCTTGTCAGACGGCATTGTTGATTAAGATTAATGCGGAGGTGCATTCAGAGTTTGCTAGATTTAGAGACAAAACGCATAAATCTTGGAAAATTCAGAAAATTCTAATAAACAGAAAAAAAAAAATTAAAAAATTATTCTTTAATACATATTACCTGAACTAGTTTTGCTACAAATATGCTGCAAACACATTACGTGAAAAATATACAATTTGTACCTTGAAACTAATTTTGTCTTGAAATATTGAAGAAATTGAGAAGTGCACCTATGGTTCAACTCGAGGTGACAGTTGTCAAACACTTATTAGAATTGTGCACCGAAATAAAGATAGAGATGTTCAAATTCCCGTCGTCATTTGACATCTTTCCTGTTAATCAATGATGAAGTATGACAGACTAAAACATTCGATTTCCTGTCTAGCCAATGCACCTAGAATATATATTAAAACGTAAATTGTCTTTTAAAAATATGTCTTACGTAACTACGTTTTTCCACAGAAAGGTTATTTTAAACATACACAGACTGAGCATACACCACCACTAAATGTGATAAATATAAAATTGATGTGAAAGTGTCTGGGAGATATGTTTGATGACTTTGCTGTCCATTTTCTAGGAAAAAGATATTGATGTTGTTCCGAGCTGATCTTAACTTTACAAACGTTTAAGGTTCTTCCATGTAGATAGCTGAAAAACCAGGTACACTGCATGCGTAACTTTAGCATATTCAGTAATTGAGAGAGAGAGAGAGAGAGAGAGAGAGAGAGAGAGAGATGTACGAAAATCCCCCCATTGCATTTTATTGTACTTTATGTTCCTTAGTTCTCCTGCCAAGCGACTGAACTTGTTTTTTGTTAAAAGCAGGCAAACAAACGTAACAACATGTAGAAGTGAAAAAATGTCATTTATTGAAGTAAATGACGAAAAGTGGTAAAATATGATTAACAAGTACAAAAATGGGGATTAGAAAAGGGGGACTTAAATAAAGAGTATTACACACCTTAGGTAAAATATAATCCAATCTGAACCCCTGCATCATAATGGCATTGCAACAAGATGTACATAGGAAGCAAGGGGGTCAACCAGACTAGAATAAGAATTGTACAGTATAGATGTATCTTAGATTAACCAGTGGCGTAGCTTCCATTGAGGCAACCGAGGCAGCTGCCTCGGTAAAAAAAACAACAACACCTTTTACGTTGTTAAAATGTCGATAGCTTCTGGGGGGCGCAGCCCCCCAGACTCCCTGCCTCGGTAATATTCGAACCCAAGCTACGCCTATGGATTAACCCCTCATAAACCTAATACAATTCAAAAACAGACAAAAAATGTCATAAACAGCTACCTGCCATAAAAAAAAGAGTGGGTAAAAACAAAATGACAATGACAAACAGCGGAGGTAGAAGGGGTGTGTTAAAAAAAACCATTCAGCAGCTAGAATAGCGTGGCTTTCCCTTCTGGACAATAGATAAATAATGATCACGTGACGATCAAAAGCTCTGCTAATTGGTTGAACACACAGTAAGGAACAGGAATGAGTTAAAACTAGTTACATAAATGGAACACTGTAGATGCATAGTGTAAAACTAGGTAAATAAAAGACATCGATCTACATAAACTAAACAAACAAGAACATGTCACATAAAGGTCATTATTTACAATAATAACGTATTTATGTTCCTTAGTTCTCCTGCCAAGCGACTGAACGTGTTTCTTTTGTTAAAAGCAGGCAAACAACACGTAACACCATGTAGAAATGAAAAAAAAATGTCATTTATTGAAGTAAATGACGAAAAGTAGTAAAATATAGTTAACAAGTACAAAAATGGGGATTAGAAAAGGGGGACTTAAATAAAGAGTATTACACATCTTATTAAGTAAGTACTTAGTTTACACCTTATGATTTCGGTGTGACCGCTGAGAAAAGAGGGGACCCTCATTTGATCTGCCTTTTCATTTAACCCGGGAAATATAACGAAGTCGATGTAAACAGTGCATTTGCGATAAAGCACCGCAGTGAGGGCGATATTTTCTCCAGAGCACATTTGGGTGAACAAATCACGTGACTCAAATGTGTACTCTTAGAGCGAGGCCGTCCCGTCGCTGCGCTCACTACTACCTAATTCAGTCCCTACAGATTGCTGTGTACAATTAACAAATAGTGTCTGCTTGCGAAGAAGTTTTTAGAGAACAATCTCTTAAGTGTTAAAATGTGCCGCATGTTGATGGTGCAATGACTGCATCTTTTAGACCCAGACAACGGAATGAGCCTCGTCTTCACCATCAGCATTGCGCGAATAGGACATGTCCTAATTCGCTCCCTCGAAAACATTGATTAGCAAGCATAAAAAACCAACAACATTCAATGAGCAATGTATATGCAATTGCAGATATAGTGCTCGTTATTCTATTCTCTCTTTATTTCCTCTTTCCAGAAACTTTACATTTACATTCTATACAATGTTATGAAAGGGATATCTAACTGCAGTTGAATGCATAACACACAAACAAATACACATGAAGAACGTATTTACACGTTCAGATAGCATACAACTTAATACATTCAGATATATAAATTACAAAAAAAAGGATTAAGTTAGAGTTGTAGCCCTGCTAAAGAGGGCAGTGGCTTTACACAGAAACCTTGCACAAAGACAGATGAATGCTTTTTGATCGTGTTTGTCCTTCAACACTGTTGTAGGGAGACCACCCAGTAGCGTTAAATACAAGTCGTAATCACACATGTGTGTTAATTCTAAGTAGAAATGAACATCAAATCCATTCACAGCGCAGTTAGAAAAGATATGCTCAGTGGTATGACACCACAACACAGCATGTTGGAAGGGGTCGTTTTATGCTTTTTTACAGAGGGTACAGATTTGTTGGGATATTTGAGGTGTTATAGTTCATAATTTTGCAACAAATTTTATAAAGTTAACCTGATTTCATCAAAAGAAAAGTCGAATTTTTATATTCTTGCTGGGATGATATTGTGATGTAAATCTTTAAACATTACAAAGTATCTATCTGTTTCGGTTCTGGTTGTCCATGATACGAATGGATAATTATGAATTGATTGCCGTACGATATTCTTCCAGACAAATTTTCCAGGGAACCTTGCTTCATTTAGAAATATCTGCAGATAATTTAGTAGATCATATTTTAAGAGAATTTGCCAAATGTCCCGTACAAATATGCTGTCTGACATGTTTCATACCAATTGTTGGGCGTTCTTTACACATTGATTTTGACTACAAATTGCTCCGTTTACACGATCGAGATGTAGAGCTCACGGAGGGTGTGATCGGTCGATAGGGGGGTGCTTACTCCTCTTAGGCACCTAACCCAACCTCCGGTGTAGACAAGGGTCCATATTTGCCCCACTCTTGATTCTGTATCCTTTACAAGAGTTATGAAAGTGATCACTGTTCGTTATCTTAACCTTTTCGCACTTTTATGTGTCATTTAGAAGCATTTCTGGATTAGGAAGGCGTATTACGTAATGTTTGTGAAGTCAGAAAATCAATTTCAAGATCGCAATGAAATTTTAGCGGACATGTACTCATTGTACTGGAACAACTCAAATTGATATATTGCCCGGCTTTATTTTTAAGCCAAGAAGAGAGAGAGAGACACCTCCAATAAATTTATTTAGAACAATCACCTTCAGAGCCTTTTGTTGATGACAATTTGTACCCGTGTGATTCTAGTGAGGTAGAATTTCTCTACAGGCAAGAAAAACCCTATTGTGACTTGCCAAGAATGATCTGAATTCTTCAATTTGCTTGTTCAAGATCAGTTGTTGTAGATAGAAAAAATTTGTAATCATCGATCCCTACGTTTTTGCTATCATTTGCATTCTTATAATTACCTTCCTTTGGAAGAGGTGTGGTCAATGATTTACACAAACTTTAATCCAGTATAACAAGGATGCATTGTGTAAAGATGGTTGAAATTAGTCATGTGGTGTTTGAGGAAATGAAAATTTACGACAGAGCTACCTTTAATAAGACTGTTGTCTCCGACTCAAGCAAGTTAAATAGGAAGATCATTTCCAATCAGAAACATAGTTATTTTTCTTTCTTATTTGCAACGAAGTTGTAAGTTTCTTCGTCATTCGTAGGTCGGCTTTTCTCATTAATCGTATTTTGAACTTCCTGACAAAAAACCCCCCACCAATAGACCGACTTCAGCCAAACTTGCTACACGGTCTGGAATTCATATTCCTTCATATGAAGAGTCATGCCTGTTACAAGAGAGTTGACAAGAAATATCTTCAGATGGAGTAGATGGAGTATATGTATATTCCAGTTTGTTCACTTTTTAACTTCTCGGTCAGTACCATGGTGAGATCGAAGCTTTTCTTGGGCAGATGTGTATTGTACTGTGGAATAAATATTCAACATCATACGTGTACTAGTCAATTCATGCATGCATGTATAACGACGTAGTTTGTTAGCAAATCTTGAAAACAAATGGACATACGAGTGTTATGTTGTCATTCGTTCATCCCGTGGGGATCCGGGTAAGAATAGGTCCTCAGTACCCCTTGCTTGTCGTAAGAGGCGACTAAATGGGGTGGTCCTTCGGATGAGACCGCAAAAACCGAGGTCCCGTGTCACAGATTGTGTGGCACAATAAAGATTCCTCTTTGCTCAAAGGCCGTAAGCGCCGAGCATAGGCCTAAAATTTTCAGCCCTTCACCGACAAATGGTGACATCTCCATATGAGTGAAATATTCTCAAGAGCGACGTTAAACAATATTCAATCAATCAATCATTCGTTCATCAATGCGTTGCGTCTCTTAACAAATCAATGCGCCTCTAAGCAAACCGTTGCGTCTCTTCGTGAACAATTTTCAAGAGACTGAGGCTTCTTCATTGTATTTCAAGATTGCATGTTTATAGTTTTTCAAAGTGAAAACAAAAATCCTCGAGCAAAAGGTATAACTTCTGTGAAGACAAACAGCATTCTCAAAAATTATTAACTTCACCATGATAGACGAGCAAGCATTATTATTTTCCTATGCCTGGTTAGCAAAGAATTTCCATTGTTCTTCAAACCGCCCAATAAAAGGACAGATCAGGAAAAGATTAGAGCATTATTCACCGGGTTCTATGACCGATATGCACCAGACTTTGTTGATATTATTGACCGATATGCACCAGACTTTGTTAATATCATCGTGTGTTCTTGTGATTCTGAGGGGAGCCCAAAGCACAGAAGCGCCGGGTAAGTATGAACTTTTAATTCAATTGTGTACTTATAGAGTAAAAAGCATGAGTTGTAAACATCTCTATCTAAAGGAAAGAAACCGGAAACATCCCAATATACATAATAAATAAGCTGTAAATATCGCTACATATATAATAAATAACCAGTAAATATATGTCTATCTCTATAATGAATAAGCTGTAAATATATAATAAATAAGCTGTAAATATCGCTATCTATATAATAGGTAAGCTGTAAATATCGCTATCTCTATAATGAATAAGCCTTAAATATCACTACGTATATAATAAATAAGCTGTAAATATCGCCATCTCTATAATAAATAAGCTGTAAATATCGCTATCTATATAATAATTAAGCTGTAAATATCACTATGTATATAATAAATAAGCTGTAAATATCGCTACCTATATAATAAATAAGCTGTAAATATCGTTATCTATATAATAAATAAGCTGTAAATATGGCTACATATATAATAAATAAGCTGTAAATATCGCCATCTCTATAATGAATAACCTGTAAATATCGCTACATATATAATAAATAAGCTGTAAATATCGCCATCTCTATCATGAATAACCTGTAAATATCGCCATCTCTATCATGAATAACCTGTAAATATCGCCATCTCTATCATGAATAAACTGTAAATATCGTTATCTTTATAATGAATAACCTGTAAATATCGCTATCTATATAATAAATAAGCTGTAAATATCACTATCTATATAATAAATAAGCTGTAAATATCACTATGTATATAATAAATAAGCCGTAAATATCGCTATGTATGTAATAAATAAACTGTAAATACATGTATCACTATCTATATAATACATAAGTTGTAAATATCACTTTGTATATAATAAATAAGCTGTAAATATCACTATGTATATAATAAATAAGCTGTAAATATCGTTATGTATATAATAAATAAGCTGTAAATATCGCTATGTAATATAATAAATAAGCTGTAAATATCGCTATGTATATGATAAATAAGCTGTGAATATCGCTATGTATATAATAAATAAGCTATAAATATCACTATCTCTATAATAAATAAGCTGTAAATATCGCTATGTATATAATAAATAAGCTATAAATATCGCTATGTATATAATAAATAAGCTATAAATATCACTATCTCTATAATAAATAAGCTGTAAATATCGCTATGTATATAATAAATAAGCTATAAATATCGCTATGTATATAATAAATAAGCTATAAATATCACTATCTATATAATAAATAAGCTGTAAATATCGCTATGTATATAATAAATAAGTTGAAAATATCGCTACCTATATAATAAATAAGCTGTAACTATCACTATGTATATAATAAATAAGCTGTAAATATCGCTATGTATGTAATAAATAAACTGTAAATACATGTATCACTATCTATATAATACATAAGTTGTAAATATCACTTTGTATATAATAAATAAGCTGTAAATATCACTATCTATATAATACTGAATAAGCTGTAAATATCACTATGTATATAATAAATAAGCTGTAAATATCGCTACATATATATTAAATAACCTGTAAATATCGCTATGTATATAATAAATAAGCTGTAAATATCACTATGTATATAATAAATAAGCTATAAATATCACTATCTATATAATAAATAAGCTGTAAATATCGCTATGTATATAATAAATAAGTTGAAAATATCGCTACCTATATAATAAATAAGCTGTAACTATCACTATGTATATAATAAATAAGCTGTAAATATCGCTATGTATGTAATAAATAAACTGTAAATACATGTATCACTATCTATATAATACATAAGTTGTAAATATCACTTTGTATATAATAAATAAGCTGTAAATATCACTATATATATAATAAATAAGCTGTAAATATCACTATGTATATAATAAATAAGCTGTAAATATCACTATCTATATAATACTGAATAAGCTGTAAATATCACTATGTATATAATAAATAAGCTGTAAATATCGCTACATATATATTAAATAACCTGTAAATATCGCTATGTATATAATAAATAAGCTGTAAATATCACTATGTATATAATAAATAAGCTGTAAATATCGCTATCTATATATTAAATAACCTGTAAATATCGCTATGTATATAATAAATAAGCTGTAAATATCACTATGTATATAATAAATAAGCTGTAAATATCGCTATCTATATAATAAATAAGCTGTAAATATCACTATGTATATAATAAATAACCTGTAAATATCGCTATGTATATAATAAATAAGCTGTAAATATCACTATGTATATAATAAATAAGCTGTAAATATCGCTATCTATATAATAAATAAGCTGTAAATATCGCTATGTATATAATAAATAAGCTGTAAATATCGCTATTTATATAATAGGTAAGCTGTAAATATCGCTATCTATATAATAAATAAGCTGTAAATATCGCTATGTATATAATAAATAAGCTATAAATATCGCTATGTATATAATAAATAAGCTATAAATATCACTATCTCTATAATAAATAAGCTGTAAATATCGCTATGTATATAATAAATAAGCTATAAATATCACTATCTATATAATAAATAAGCTGTAAATATCGCTATGTATATAATAAATAAGTTGAAAATATCGCTACCTATATAATAAATAAGCTGTAACTATCACTATGTATATAATAAATAAGCTGTAAATATCGCTATGTATGTAATAAATAAACTGTAAATACATGTATCACTATCTATATAATACATAAGTTGTAAATATCACTTTGTATATAATAAATAAGCTGTAAATATCACTATATATATAATAAATAAGCTGTAAATATCACTATGTATATAATAAATAAGCTGTAAATATCACTATCTATATAATACTGAATAAGCTGTAAATATAACTATGTATATAATAAATAAGCTGTAAATATCGCTACATATATATTAAATAACCTGTAAATATCGCTATGTATATAATAAATAAGCTGTAAATATCACTATGTATATAATAAATAAGCTGTAAATATCGCTACATATATATTAAATAACCTGTAAATATCGCTATGTATATAATAAATAAGCTGTAAATATCACTATGTATATAATAAATAAGCTGTAAATATCGCTACATATATAATAAATAAGCTGTAAATATCACTATGTATATAATAAATAAGCTGTAAATATCGCTATCTATATAATAAATAAGCTGTAAATACCACTATCTATATAATAAATAAGCTGTAAATATCGCTATCTGTATAATGAATAAGCTGTAAGTATCGCTATCTATATATTAAATAAGATGAACATTTCGCTATCTGTATAATGAATAAGCTAAACATATCTCTATCTACAGTAATAAGGTGTAAATATCGCTACATACTGTAAATATGGCCTATCCTCAGGTGAAAACTTTATTCCACTATATTAATGATCTTCCCAAATTAAGCTTAAACGTATTTGTATCGTTTAAAAGCTGATAAACAAAATATCGGAGTAAAGTCATTAGAATTTTAGAGGATTAGTTAATGACCTGTATTACTTAATTAAGACTTGGGCAATGTTAGGGATATTTACAGCTTATTTTAAATTGTTTCTGAATATATGAAATTGTATAAATGTGTAGCATATCATATCCACGTAAAATGTAAAGTTGTATCCAGTTAAGCGCTGTTTGTAAAACATGTTTCGTATACAAATGAATAAATGCATGTTAGCATTCAATTTATCTCACTTTTGTATATTCTGATCCAAAACATTTTCTTTTTGATAGTGAAGATAACAAGCAGTATCAATTAACCTATATTTCTAAATTTGCAGTTTGTGTCACAAAAGCAGATATTGTGTTTTTACTTGATTCTTCGGGATCTGTTGGTTCCACAAACTTTAATAAGCAGCTAGATTTTGTGAAAAAATTCGCTAACACGTTTGACATTGGACCTCAAAATGTGCAGATTGGTGTGGAGACTTTTGCCACGACTCCCCATCATCAATTTTTCATGAACAAATATCCATCCAAATCTACATTATTAAACGCCATCGGTCATGTGCCCTACCAATCGGGTTCCACACATACAGATTTGGCTTTGAAATATGTTATGGATCACGACTTCAAACCGGCTGCTGGGGACAGAGACCACGTGGTCAATATCCTTGTTGTGATGACCGATGGTCAGTCCAATGACCGTCAGGCCACCATAACACAGGCCAACAAACTCCATGGAATGAACATCAAAACTTTCGCCATTGGTATTGGCAGTGGAATTAATCGTGCTGAATTAGGACACATCACAACTGACGACAAGCACGTCTTTACTGTTTCCAATTTTGATGCCCTGAACACCCTGCAGGAAGAACTAAAGAAAAGAACGTGTGAAGGTTGGTATCAATGTACTTAGTTTCTTTCACATGCTTCAAACTATTGACTTATTGATTGTAATAAAATATGTGTCTTTATTGGTGAAAGGACAATGTTCGGTACATTATTAAAGGACAAGAGACCATTGTGTCCTTACACGCCATCTAACATTAATTCGGAGGATGTTTAGTTTTGCATGGTTTGTTTTGAATGACTGTCCAATCTGTATTGACAATCGAATTTTTCGTTATAAGTGTTTGTTCGTTTGATATTTTCGCCGTCTATACCCATGCAATCTCATTAAAATCAGATCTTTGATCCGCTCCGTTATTGCTAAGAGCGACATAACAATAACGGAGCGGATCAAAGGGCTTTAACGCAACATAACATATCCTATAGTGTTGCTCAGAGGAACCAATGTCTTCAATTGAAATTGTCAAGTTCATCTTTTCTTTCTCCACTACAGAACTATGACCTAGTTAATTGACCGCCAAGAGGCGGGTCTCTATTAGCTGCAATAATGTAGCCCTCTCCGATTTGGGGGGGGGGGGGTTATAACTCCTTAGGATCTCCGCAATGGTGCAAATGCGGGAGTGATTCACTCCCGCAACATTTTCGATCATTCTAAACATTTGCTGACTTTCTCTACGGAAATAAAACTATATTCTATGTTTCTTAGTCAATATATAAATTTACATCCTGCACCTTATGATTTGTGAGGCTCTATTCTACCGTTTTCAACAATTTCGATATATTCCAATTTCTCAATTCATATTTGTGCGCCATTTTTTGGTGTACTGAAGTTTCAACTTCCGATTGTCAAGTTATTTGTATATGCCATATAGAGTAGTATTTACATCAATGGAGAAGTACGGAGGAGAAACGTCGGTATTAAAAAGGTTTAGATTTAATATTAAGTTAAAAAACGAACAGCAAAATGTAAATTCTTTCTGCAACCATATGATTTTCCTTCCTTTGTCGGAGTGGCTCGAGTAACTACATGTACATTTTCGCGCTGATTGTCAATGTTTAGGTTTTTCAGTAGATCCACCTATAAGATCTCGCGATAACAAGCATGGCAGAGCTATGAAGAATTTTGCATGCTGTACATGATGTTTAATGAAAAACACCTTTATTAGACATGCCCAAGCACAAAATTGGTACCCCTTTTGGTGTAAACAATATTTGGAACTAATACACGGAGCTTATTATCGGTTATTCATTAAATTATTTTGCACCATTACGGAGATCCTATGGAATTGTAGCCCTATCCCGAAAACTTCAGAATTAAAAAAAAAAAAAAAAAAAACCGGATAGGGCTACATTGTTGCAGCTAGGTCTCTATTTGATAAACATTTTAAGATTTACGCTGTTTTTCTGCGAAATGAAAAAGTTTTCTGCGGAATTTGTTAATAAATTATTTTTCATGTAAACGGAATTTGTTACATTTGACTAACTTTCAAACCAATTAAATTTCAGTAGCAGTAATGTTAAATAGATATTCAAGGTGTATTAAAATGTTACGACAATTTTGTATAGAAAATCCACAACACTGCGCCCTATGACATGACACAATATATGTACATGTATTTGCATTGTATGATTTTCCATTTGTATTCTATATTTTCCATTTGTATTGCATATTTTTTTCATTTATATTGTATAAATTGTAATTTGTATTGTATAATTTTCCATTTGTACTCTATACTTTCCATGTGTATTCTGCATTTTCCATTTGTATTGTAGATTTTTTTAATTTGTATTGTATTCAAGATGTTTTGTTTGTTTGTTACAAAGGATTTCATCGTTTATCATATATGGTTATGCTCGAGCTGTTCAAGATACTTTACACGAAGTTCGCGTTTAGCAGGAAAGAACATGCACCGTATCTGGTAAATGTAATGACGTGAAGCCCCCCCCCCCTCCCACCAAAAAAAAATAGTCACAATTTATGAGCCTATCGTGACTTCCCCTCGCTTATCAACCTCGTGTTTAACCAGTGACGGATCTATACATTTATGAACAAACGACTGGATGTCCGGGAGCTGTCTTGAGATCCCCACTGAGTCCAGGGCAAAGCCTTGGTGGGGACTCAAGGAGGGGTGGGACGAAGTCCCCTGAAACTACTGAGTTCTGACAAAATAAAACGTGGATGCCATTTTGGACATTTCTATAAAAATATCATATTTGTGAGGGGATGCGCCCGGCGTTGGATTCGCCATTGCTATATGTACACTGTAGCTACATGTTCAGCTCGTCCTACACGGAACCGGACGCGGCAGTCAGTGGTATATGTGTATTCTTTGGTTAGTGGCCGTGAGGTCCTGAGTTCAAGCTCCGCTCGTACCATGGTTGCACCAATCATTAGGTAGTAATTGCTTCTTCGTCAAACGCTCGGCATTTAGAGGTGAGAATCACTTTTCTTTCAGATAATGCCTTTAAAAACAGATATCTCATGTTGTGGAACGTGTTGGCACGTTAATTAAGGAACACCCACTGCTATGGCATTGTCCGCTAAGGATAGGATACAGTTGGTGACGTCTCAATATGAGTGAAAAATTCTCGAAGAGACGTTGACCAATGAAATCCCTCATAACAATTCAAAATCAACAATCCTCAGTATACAGAAAATGGAAATTTTTATAATGCAAATGGAAATCATAGAATATAAATGAAAAATTTACGATACAAAAGGAAAATATAGAATACAAATGGAAAATTGTACAATACAAATGAAAAATTTTACAATATGAACGAAAAAATGTACAATACAAATGAAAAATTTGTCCCGTTTGGATCCGGGTTAGAATAGGTCCTCAGAACCTTGTCGTAAGAGGCGATTAAATGGGGCGGTCCTTCGGATGAGACTGCAAAAACTGAGGCCCCGTGTCACAGCAGGTATGACACGATAAACATCCCTCCCTGCTAAAAGGCCGTAAGCACCGAGCATAGGGTTAAATTTTGCAGCCCTTCACCAACAATGGTGACGTCTCCATATAAGTGAAAAATTCTCGAGAGGGACGTTAAACAACATACAATCGATCAATATACAATACAAATATATAAATATAATGCAAATGAAAAATATAGAATACAAATGAAAAACATAGAATACAAATGGAAAATACAGAAAGCAAATGGAAAAGACCAAATATTGCAACGTTTGACATGTCATACATAAAGTTAGGTGTGCTTATCGCACTTAGCATTTTTAAAAATTACAAGATAGAGATGAGTACTGAGTTAATTTACCTAGCCAATCAAATAATAATGAAAAGTAAGAAGTTTATGTTATTTTAGAACAAGTATTTTGTTCGAGATTTTTGGAAATTGTATTCGGACGTGATCGGAGTTTCTTTTATGTATCGGGATCGGCGTTTTGCGGCCAATTTGACGCTTGTGTCAAAATGTTTTTAGATATTGGAAACATGACGAAAGGTCAGGGTCCTGATGCACCTCCCGTAATAACCAGCCTTATGCGTTTCTAAATATATGTGTTTCCTTTATAAAGTTGTGGCCTGCAACATATATTCGTATCAGTTTTACCAATGTCCGTAACGAGGACCACAGGACATTGGTCCAGGATAATAGAATAATGTCTGATTGACCCTAACTTTACATGTACCTAATAATAAATAAATCCAAGATACACCGAAATATATATTCCATAATGTATTTGTATCATGAATGATTTAAAATTAAAATACAGAATAAGTAGGGAAAAACTTTTAAAAACGCTTGTGAAATTCGACCTTACTATCTAAATATCTACGGTCCACTAACGTGATAAGTTACACAGTTTAAAGGAACAAGAAAGGTGCAACCGATGTTTATTTTTCCATTTATACTCATTATGGCGATTTTAATCAAAATTCATATTTTAGTTGATGGAAGTTTGAGCCAATTCGGATCCTGGTCTCCATGCACCAAAAGCTGTAGGGGTGGCACTCGCTCCAGATACCGTTCATGCAACAATCCACCACCAGGCTATGGCGGCAAAATGTGCGTCGGACATGCGATAGAGACGGGAACCTGTAACACTCAGGCCTGCCCCACAACTCCATCCCCCACTAGAATCCCTGTAGCAGGTACAAGTAACTGTCTGATAATTAACAAAGGCTCCACACAGCAGGGCATATCCCTTAGCAAACATGTTGTTAAATATTGCAACAAGTGTTAATCTAATCGGAACAATAAGGAATTTTTATTCCAGTGAGCTTGACCTATTTTTGAAATATGCTCAACTTTCTTTTATAACCAATTGCCGCCAATATCTTCATATAATATTTCATTTCTGATTGATTGATCGAATATTGTTTAACGTCCCTCTCGAGAAAATTTCACTCGCATCGAGAGGTCACCACTGCAGGTGAAGGGCTTTAGGCCTATGCTCGGCACCTATGGCCATTGAGCAGGAAGGGATCTTTATCGTGCCACACCTGCTGTGACACGGGACCTCGGTTTTTGCGGTCTCATCCGAAGGACCGCCCCATTTAGTCGCTTTTTACGAGTAAGGGGGTACTGAGGACCTCTTCTAACCCGGATCCCCACGGGATTTCATTTCTGAAAAAATTGTGCTTTACAAGGATAATGAGCTTGAACGACGACTTAAAACCAAGTGTGGTTTTCGTGAAAAATTTATTCACATTGTTTTCTATTCTTAGCTGTCTGTGTCTACAAGGGAAGGCAGTACACCCAGGGTCAGAGATGGCAGGATGGTTGTGACTTCAACTGTGAATGCACAAACGCCCAGACTGGATACTATAGATGTACTGAGATGTATGTTACAAGCTTTCGTGTGAAATACTCGAATCTGATTGGCTTAAAAACGTTTCCCTGTGAGCGTAAACGCCTAATGTAAGCGTAAAAGCCTAATGTAAAAGCCCATCAGCTCTTACTCCAATTACCAAAATCTGCAACACATTTAGGTTGATAATATCTAGCAATAGGAAATTTGGCAACGGGTGATATCAATGAAAAAAAAATATCACATGTGTCGAATTGATGCGACAACCGTTTGCTGTATATTTTAGAAAAAATTCGTTCAAGCATTTGCAATAGATGCGGTCCGAAGAGTGTCACAGCGACACTTTGAATGAAATCGATTGATAAAAACACCCGAACGACAATCAACAGCTTGGTAGGTACATTGTATATTGATGCATACATGAACCGTGTAACTGTCGCAGAAAGTAAACTTTTAAACTTTTTTTTTTAATTCCACCATGTTGAAATTATGTTGTTATTGGTTTATGAAGAAATTCAACAAAATTTGTGCATTGTGATAACTATAATTCACTTAGAAAAACCCTTATCTTGACCAGCAAAAACAATCACAAATTTAAAACAATCTTTTTAGAATTATTTACAGAAAATTATGCCAGTGAAAAAAATTGTTAACTTATAAAGTTGATTTACCGCCGAGCAAAATTCACACACAAGAACATAAACTGTCACAAATCGGTCTTTAAATCCAATCTCCAGATGTAAAATTCTGTAGCATGCTTATTACCACACAATCTAATTAAAATTAGATCCTTTGATCCGCTCACGTATATCGCTACACAAGTATGTAACGAAACTGCATTCGGAGTTCAAATCTAGTGACCTTTTAGTCATGCATAATCATCGATATGTTCATCCAATCGGAAAACTCTTAATATTTGCATTCGGTAACAAAAAGTTCGGGAAAATAATAATCATGGCGATCGAATGTTGGCGCACGTTATAAGTTTTGAAAGATTCGAAGATTCGATCTTTAAAAGAGGAACAGAAAGATGTGTTATTAGCTGTGCTGAATAATGAAGATTGCATGGCAGTTTTTCCTATCCTCCACGCCCTGTGGTAAATTAATCACCGGTCAAATCACACCAACCTTGTCCTCTGAAAGTTTTAATTTCAATTCATATAACTTCTTGATTTGGGAGTTCCATTCACTGTTGGTCTCTCGTACAAGTTGCAACAAATGAACATCCACATAAACAAACTATATGTATATACTCTTTAAGGTGTCGTCGCCGTGTCTGGCACGTTGATATTGCCGGAATACTTCGGCAGATATTACAGTGTAGCAAGATTTCAGTGTTCCGAATGACCCGAGTTAACACCGTCGATTTATGCGCTGATTGGTTAGACTAAAAGGTTACTAGATTTGACCTACATGTATGCACAGGGGAACAAGGGATGGTACAAAATAGGATGAAATAGTTCCAAGAAACAGATCGAATCTTCCTATCCAAAGGGTGTCAAACATCTCGTAATACAAGTCCAACGTAGTTCGATCCTTTCTTATTTAATTTAATGAGTTTTATAAACGAAAATAATTCAAGCTGTCTGCATTGTCGTCGATCACGCACAGGAAAAGATAACTCCTGCAATGAAACTAACTTCCAACTTTCGGAAACTCTCGGGAGTGTTTATATTTAGAACGAAAAACCTAGAATTTTTTTTTAATGCAAATGACGGTATTTAAAACGGGATTTTTTTTCTTTGGAAGGTAATGTTTTATTTCAGCCTGATTTTAAATGCAGTGTACAACACTCCAGTCTATAAAACTCATTAAATTCAACATAAAAGGATTGGACTACGTTAGAAAAATCTGGAGCTGAAAGAACTAGACAGTTTATATAGGACATATTTAATTTTTGCGAAATGATTCGTCACAGTCCTTTGTCCATTCAAAGTTGACCCACTTTTGCAATAGGTTGGTAAGTGGACCAACTATTGAGGAAACAATTGGACAAATGTTTCTATATAAAAACCAGTCATGTCTAATTATCCTATGAACTCTTCGTATTTAGAAATTAGGAACGATGATACATGTAGCTTCCACTTTAGCCAATAGGTGTAACATTAACTTGACCTACTTTATGACCTAAATATTCTACAGTAGCATGACAAAAGTAATTTTCGCAAGGTTCACTGTTAACTTTTCCGTAGCTAGATTGCCGAAGAATGCACGCATGATTATGAGATTTTCATGCCATGTGTCGCTGTAGATGATAGCGACATCAACGTAGTCTTCACATGCTTGAAGGTCATGGAGAAGGGAATGAATCATCTTCTTAAAGGTACATGTTGTAGATGGGGCATTTTTCATGCCAAAACGCGTTACGTTGTATTGAAACAGTCCATCACAAATACAGGTATTTCACTGGCTCATCTCAGTTAATTGTACTTGCCAGTAACCTTTCATCAGATCAAATTTACTAACAAATACAGTCATGGATTCTGGGAATCGAATAAGAGTCTTTTCGTGACGAAGTCTGAAGTCGGTACACATTCAATAGGTACCGACAGGTTTCGGTACTAAAGATGAGCTCCAATCAGTTTTACTTGACTCAATAAGTCATTGTCCAGCAATGGATTAAAACGATAAGGATGCTGTCTGATGGACAAATCGTCACACACTATGCCATCATGATAAACAGTATTGGTGTTTTTGGATCATTCAGAAAGCTGGGGGATAATTAGCCATTAGACGTTAAACTTGTTTCTTCTGGTGAATATTCAAATGGCAAAGCTTGGCATCAAAATTGGCAAGAATGTCGAGGTTCTTTAAACGGACACTCTGGTTAGTTTTTTCCCAATCTAATTAAAATTAGGTCTTCCATCCGCTCCCCAGTTTTCGATACGTCGCGGCGTATCGAAAACTGGGGAGCGGATGGAAGATCTAATTTTAATTAGATTGTTTTTTTCCCATTAGATTTTACACTAATGCTATTTTAAGCACAATCTTGAAATGTGTTAACATTGGCTAAAGTGGAAACTGATTTTGTGTGATTTTGGTTACATCTTCAAAATGTTATTGTGACAAACTCGTTTTTATACGCCCGTCAAATTATGGTATGGCGTCGTCCGTCTGTCAGTTCATCTGCCC